>NC_053430.1:65867064-65917386 GCF_007990345.1 Gossypium hirsutum
TCGAGCCCATCACAGGGGAATTTGTAAGTGACTTATGCATAAAAAAATTTCAAACATAAAATAACAAACAATTTATTAAGGGTTAATTGCACTTAAATATCTCAAATTATTGCACAATTTTAAATTGATCTCTAAACTTCATATAGTTCTAATTGAGTCCTTAAAGTAATAGTTTTGTAACAATCAAATCCTTTTGTCGACTTAGACTTTAATTTAGGTGTTAAATGTTGTTTTGAATTGATGTGTGACATATTTAAAACATATGCGTAGATATTACACGGTAGCTTGGATCTACCGTGTTTAAAAAAGAACCCTTTTAGTTTTTCTTGATACTATTATTGATACCTCGCCAATTATAAACATTTCCCACAAGTAACACTTCACCAATTGTGGTCCTTGTTAGAACATGCATGCTTGACATGTGGATTGCCTCCAACTTGTCTCGCCGAAAACAAGTGTTGACTCTTTCCCTAACATAAACATACATAAGGCCCACATGGGCCTCATTAAGTCCATATTAGTCCCATGGATGTGTAGCTAGGAAGGTTATCATTTCTCTAGGAAGCTAACCATTATAACACCACATGTGTGAAGCCCTAATCCCAAGGGTTAGCCAACTTCACCTATAAATACCCCTCATTGGTCTTAAGGAGGATCTTCTTCAACCTTTTCTCTTTATGCCTCATTCTTGTCCCATCTTCCCACATGCAACTTTCAGCACTTTATCATCGTGTGAATTGTTGTCCTTTTTCTTCTCCTTTTCTCCCATAACAATTTGGAGCTATCTATTTTCTAATACATTATATGCAAGTTGTCAATACAACAAGTATACATGTGCTCACAATTTGATCATGTAGATTCAAGTGGTATTTAACACCTAAATTGACAGTTAAGCTAATGGAAGGACTTGATAATAAACATAGCTACTTAAAGACACAATTAAACAATTTACAATTAAGGACCAATTCAAAATTAAATGATAGTCGAAAATGCTTGGTGAAATTTCTCCATTTATTAAAGTTTAAGAGATGATTGAGAAATCAAGGAGCAACAATTGAAAGGTCATAAGGAAATCATAAGAACCAAAACTGATCCAAGAATTTATGGCTCTTTATTTGAATGATTAATGATGCATAATAATTAAATGGCATAATGGTAAATTTAGTCTTTAACATTTATCCTTTTGTTATATTTGTCTTAATTTTTTTTGGATCATTTTTACCCTCAATCTTTGAAGTTTAGTCAAATTGTTTTCTTTTCAAAGATGGATAAGTTAACCGAGCTGTTAAAATTTTGATTACACTAATTTCACAACTTTAGTGATAATCTATGCATAGTCATAAATTTTTAAAAATAAAATTAAAATTCAAAAATTTCACAAAGTTATAAAAATCTTTAGAAATAATATCCACGTCAGCATAAGCAGAGACAAATTTAGGGTGGCTGGCAGGGGCCCTGCCCCTAAAAGAAAAATTGTTATTTAGGTCTTTTAAAATTTTTAAATTTAAATTAGTAAGGTAAATTTCACTTTGCCCCCTAAAATTATAAAAATTCGATTTAATCCTTTAAAAATTATAAAGATATAGACTATAAAAAATTAAATTTTATTCGGCCCCTTTAAAAAATAGTTCTAGCTTCGCCCCTAACAATAAAGGACATGTAGATATCATGGAGACTGCCACATTTAAGGTCATTAAAATTTTAAATGTTCAGATAACTTTTTCATTCAAATAAAACTATTTAATTAATTTTGAATGTTGAGAAATAAAGTGATAAAAAATTAAAATTAAAATGACGAAAAGAGTAAAAATTAGAGACTAAATTTTTAACCAATGTTTATATTTGTGAATTTTGAGTTAATAAATTTTCTTGTCTTGAGCTAATAGTGATACTTACATATTATCCACAAAATGAAATTACTATTGAAGCTCGAATCTTGCCCTCGTCTCCTTCTGTAATAACTCATTTTTCAATAATGGATGACAATTAAACAATCTTTAATAAATGTCTATAGTAAAATTAATTGACAGTGACGAAATCAGAAGGGTAAGGAGTGATCTTGACCTTTAAAAATGCTACAATTGCCTTAAAACCCTTTTAAAAATTATAAGATCTTAAGTTAGTATAGCTATAAAATTATATTTTGCTCCCTAAACATTTATAATTTACCTTTAGCCCTCCAATTTTTTTTTGCTTCGCGACTCTTTTGGTAATCAATTCAAGGCGCTCCACTTCATTGAAGGGATAAAAGAAATTATGGGTAAAACATTCTTCTTTCTTGAAAGGCAATAATGAACAATCTTTACTAGTAAGTAATGATAAGTGAAGAACCAAAAAGTGTGAAATTGCAAACTTATCAGGCAATTATATACAATAAAATCATTTCTAGCAGGCCATTGCTGGAGTTGCAGCATGTTTCTTGAGATAAGGAAAGTAGCCCAAAAGTGACTAAAAAAAGTTTCAAACTATTATTGATGCTAAACTCACTAACATGCAATAATTTTATATTTTACCTTTTGCTGAATCAAAAGTAAAACAATATAATGAGAGTAAAACAACTTTATTTTTCCTTCCTTTTTTTCTTCATGTTTGTGGGGAACAAAATCAATTTCCAAACAGGTGAACCATCATGAAATTCTATTGATAAAGACTAGACACCAAAAATTAAAAATAAGAAAATTATTAATTTTTGGTACTTGAATTTAGCTTTAATGTTAAATTTGTTATCTAGATCTAATGTATCATGTGACCTAATAAATATTGATATATGTGCTCTAGTAAAAAATATATTAGTACTTAGAGAGATAAAAAAAAGTTCACTTACCAAAATATATTAGTAACTAGGCCCAAAATCACAAGTATCAAATTGAGAAATATTCAAGTACCAAAGTGAGCATTGAAACCAAAGTCAAATATCAAAATAAGACAAAAAAATTACCAAATTAAACATTAAAACCAAACTCAAATACTAAATAATACTTCAACCTTTTTAATGCTTCACATACTTGTATATATAAAATCAAGCTTAATTACATATTGGAATATGTTTTACCTGCGGTACTTAATAAATTTAGGAAGTAGATGCTTCTACTTTTTGATAAACTTAAAAAGGTTAATTTTATTGTTCATCCTTCAACTATAATTTACATTCTAAATTAGTCTTTAAATTTTAAACTATTTTGGTTGAATTCTCTAAGGATTAATATCATACCAATTCGGTACTTTTGTTAAATTAATTTCAATTTCGGTGTTAAATACTAGTTCAAATTTGCTGGAGCACATTAAAAACATATCAAATTTAAGCTGGTATTTAATGTTCAAACTAATGACTAAGCTGACAAAGTGACTTGATTGATACGATATTAATACTTTGAGACCCAATTAAAATATAAATCATAATTTAAAGACATCTAGTGGAATTAACTCAACTTCAAAAATTTCTAACAAATTGCTTGCTAGGCTTCCTTAATGTAGAAAGTGTGGGGATTGAATATAAAAGAATAGTTTGACGTGGTAAGCTTGGGTTTCACTGTGACAGGCTTCGGAACTTTATCTGGTGATGATAAAGTCATAATATATAAGAAAATTTAAGAATTCATTGGTTAAATCATTTAGTTTCCTTTGTACCCATATATGACATGAATTCAAATATACCAAAGCGTGCAATTTTTTCCGATTTATGGATAGAAGTATTGTATAAAAGGAATTTCCTTAAAAGTAAAATTGCTTAAAACTGATCTGCTAATCGAGCAAATCTGAGTGATAGCGACTAATATTTCGTTCCATATGTTGTTTGTTGTTATAGGAAAAGGCAAATAGATACATATATACTTTGTTTTTCGGCAGGACCAACATATATAAATAAAATAAAGGGACGATGGGTGCATCCTAGCTTTGAAAAGGACAAGCATGAAATTTGCTAATTCTTGAAATGTGAAATATCGGATTGGCAATGCAAAGATTTTAAAATGGAAATTCCTACAACTCACCCTCAAAACCCACAATCCAAAAGAAAATAGATTTAGCCTGATGATGGTATCATATAGTAACATATATCATAACAGATCACTAGCATAGACCTAACCAGATTTCAGGTCATTCGTAATTCGGGTCCTTTCAAGTTTGGGGTCAATCTTGAGTTCAGATTATCTTGGGTTTAAGGCTTGAATCATTTTCAATTATATATTCAAATCATGTCGAATTTGAGTTGTTTCAGGTTTGGGTAGGGTTATCAAGCCTCAGCTCAACATGGTCAATGAATGATGAAAAAGAGAAAAAGGAGAGAAAGAAGATAAATAAGAAAGGGTTGTGCTTGTTGACATCCTATAGACTAGACATTGCATAATTCAATGGAACCATAGTGAAGCAGTTCCTCAATCATTTGCTCAACGTGATCCTCTTCAAGTGGTTCAAGCACTTGCGGTTTTTTCACAACCCTAGTGGCTTCCATCTCTTGAACCGGTAATGGTCCAACCCCCATCCCAGCAATGCCGTGGTTGCCAATAACGCGTGGAGCCGGTGCCTTATTCCGTGGCTCGTCCACCTTTTGCTGTTTCATTATTTGAAGCGAAGCCATGTAGCATTTGTGTAGTTTAGCTCTCAAAGTTGCCGAGAGAAGTTTTGATGACGACGACGACGATGATGATTGAGGTGCATTGGGGTTGTAAGCGAAGTTGGTTCTAGCCCTCGGTCCACACATAAGCCTCGCGGCTTCGTCGTAGGCCCGAGCTGCATCTCCAGCCGTCTCGAACGTCCCAAGCCAAATTCTAGTTTTCCTGCACCAAAAGAAACGCATAAGGAACTATAAGGACAAAAATGTTGCATGGTTTCATAAACCAGATTTAAACTCACAAGAGAGATGGCGAATCTCAGACACCCAAGAACCCCAATGCCTTTGTCGGACACCTCGATATCTTTGTTGTGGTCTGGCCATGTTTGTAATAAAGCAATCTTTCTTTTGAAGAAAAAAGTGTTTGTGGAAATGCCTGAATGAGATTACGAGAATGATGCCATGAAGGGAGGGGGTTTTGTAGTTGGTAGACATATGTGGCAATTAGTGTCATCCAACTTGAATAAAATTGTTGGGTCCAAAAGGGTTTCAAGGCTTTCCATTTCTTGTCTTTATTTAATTACAGTTGCCTTTGAAAACTGATTATTTTGTTGAATTAATAGGCGAAAGTGAAATTTCAAACTTCAATTCACAATTTCACATGGCTATAATTTAGCTTTTGTTTAACCTTCTGGATCGAGTAATAACAAATTTGATATCTTCTAAAAAAAATCTCGAATTTGAATTTTGTGAATAAAAAGAATAATACTAAAAAATCTTTATTCCTGTTTAAAATTCTAATTTTATCCAACTCTAAATTTAGTAAAAAACTAATATAATTGTCTCAAGTCAAAAAAGAAATTTAGAATATGTTGCTTTACCACCCTTCTTTGCTCATGAAAATCGTAGAAGTCGTAATCGGATAAGATTCTTCATGTGATTGGTCTTCATGCGAAACTACAAGTTAGGTGTAATTAAAAAAAATTGCTTAATTCAAGATTTAATTTTAAAGTGTACTTATTTTCTTATTTTGATATTTAAATTTTTTTTAGTTTTACCCCAATTATCTTTCCATTATTGTTTGTTAAAAAAATTATGATGAGAAAATAAATAACAAAAATTATATATCAAAATATAAAAATTGATATACTTCAAAAATCAAATCATAAATTAAATTAAGTGAGAATAAAAAAGTTTATAATGTCTTCTTAAGCTATAAAAGATCTTTGAACGCATCCACAAATCAACTTTTATTAAGCAACATTTGTAATGAAAACTTTGTTTTATTAATATGTTTGTTGGAAGCAGATGATAGACAAATTGGGTGTCATATGAAAGTTTGAATAACTTATTTCATACAATAACAGCAAAGCTAATTGGTGCCCTCAAATTGAAATATTTTGTGCTTCAATTTGCAGTTGAATGATTGGGTCAATCTTATTCTGTTGAATAACATCGAATGAAGAATCTTGGACCGCCATTATTACTATACAAATATCCAACAAATGATTTCATCAAATCCCACCATTTATCACATCAATTTGCCCCCAACAATGACAATCATCTTATTTAGGGATATAGCGGTTAAATTGTGTTTTTTGTTTGGGTTAAGATTCATTTTATTATTATATGTATTAATATCTAATATAATGATTATTATTATTTGAATGTGTAGGATTTATATTAAATGTGAAAATTAACGAGTGAATGGTAATTAAATATGCATTAAATATTAATGGATGAAAAAGTAATGGAGTGAAGTTAAACTCATATTATACTTGATTTAGGGATTTAATTACTACAATATACTTCCATTAATCACCCAGGTAGTGTTTGGAAAGCCACTTGATAATTGAATTTTAGTGTAATTGCTTGTAATTACATAGTTGTGCCGTGTTTGGGTAACCATTATAATTAATATGTCCCACTAATCTGGGTGTAATTGAAGCACCCTAGTTATACTTTCCAATTCTTAAATGGAGAGTTGAGAATTTAAGTAATTATGCGAGTAATTACATTCAAATCCAATTACCAAGTGACTTCTCGAACACTTCCTCATATAATTTTCAAACACCCAAATTCAATTGTTCTTTTATACAAATTATAAAAATTATATTAGAAGCATAAACACTATGAATATAGACAAACATGTTAGAAAAAATGTATTTTATGGGAACTTTGAGGCATATTCTCAATAGATAAAGGTGAAGAGTTGAATTATAAAATTATGGTTTCATATTCTACTCCATGAAACCTTTACAACAGTATTTCATATGCTCAAAATGGTTGAGTGGTGAATGATAAATTGATACTCAAAGTAAGCTATTTGGAAACATTGTTGAGGAAAAGTAAAGGCTTAGATCCTATATTGGTTAAATATCAAGTGTGAGATGTGCATATATATGTGAACCCTCTTGAAAAATAATTGAATGACTATACTTGTAACCTTGCCTCGTTTGTAAGGGAGCACAAGTCCAAACCCGACGGGGTTGGGGTTCACCAGCACAATGTGGATGACACGAAATGTTCGGACCGGTTAGGTTCAAATAGATTTACGGATATTTTAGCCCAACATGATTTTATTTTCCTTGGCAGACATAATCTGCTTATATATAGACAGTATCTGATTCCAATCAATTTGATTTAAAAATTTAAATCAAATTAATTTTTTGGCTCCTTAATGGCAGATTTTGTGGTTATTTTCAAATTTTCACCATCCTACATGCCCTATAAAAGGCTGGGTATTCTGTAGAAATTTACAAACTCATACTCTCTCACACTAAAACTCTTTTACTATCAAAACCCTTTATTTTTCCTCTCCGTATTTTTCAAAATTCAGGTAATAGAAAAAGGCAATGTTCGTTCAATTGATCGTTGTAGAGGTGCTACTACTTTGATCACTGTTGTTGTTGTATCATCGGAGACATTCGACCAACATTTCTCCAAGTACCGTAGGAGCGGCTGAATCTATCTTAAAAAACTGTATTTCACAGGCCTCAACGTTTCGTAAAATCTCTATTCTCCTTTATTTCACCTTTTTATTACGGTTTTTTGTTTGATTTCCATATTTCACAATTTAATTATAAATTGTTTCATTTATATAAATATTTATTTTTTTGTTTCATTAACCAATGTATTGTCCAACAAAACATGCATAAACAAATTATAAAAATTAAAATATTACTTGTTAAAAATTATATTATTCAAGTTATAAATGAATTATATTAAAATTTCCAAAGCTAGATTATACTTTTATTTTATTACTTAAGCTTGGTTTAAAAATCATAAAATAGCATAATAACAGACATGGCAAATAATCCAAATTAATGTGACAAGAAATTTTGGTTTTTTATGCTTGACCGACTCTCTATTAATGCATCTTAAAGGAGTATCAATTTAGACTCATAAAAAATATGACGTATTTTATAAAATTATGGTTATATTATAAATCTTTAAAAAAAAGTGTTGTAAAGAGTTATTCTACACTTTAAAAATCCCTTTTATAAAAGTTAATTGTAATACCCGATTTTGGCCAGGGTAAAAGGCCCAAATTACAAACGGGCTTGGAAGGGTCGAGAGAGTCGAAACGGTCATTTTTCCCTTTTCTGGCCACCGCGGACGGCGGTGCCGGCCGCCGACGATCGGCCGGTGCTCGGACCTAGGCCAGACGACTAGGGAGGGGAGAGCTTTTTGAAGGGTTTTTTTGTTTTTTTAAAAAGGGCTTAAAATGATTTTTTTTGGATAGTTAGTGGCTTAAATAGCTGTAATACCCAAATTTTGCCCGGGCTTGATAAAAAATCATATAATAAATAAACAATAAAATTTAAAGTCCTAATACAGTCCATTTACAATAAACCAAAATTTACAAAGCCAATTAACCTAAAGTACAGACCCAATACCAGCCCAATGGCCCAAATCTCTACCCAAACCCGAATCAGCCAAACCTAAATAGTCCCTAAACCCAATTTTCTAAACCTGAATCTCCCAGGCCCAGAACTCAAGCCAAATCAGTGGAGTACCCTAGAGGCTTCTAGGGTTTTCGCTGGCGCCGCAACAGTAGATCTGGACCTGCGCGTGCATCATCACCAGGCGCGTACATATTCTCCACACGGGTGCACCTCCAGGTTGGTTGAGTACTTGAAAGCAAACACACAAAAAGGAGAGCAAAAAAAATGACAGAATAACAAGGACGGGGCAATTTTCCTTTTATTTTATTTTTATTTTCTTTTTCCTCTGTAAAAATCAGGCTATAAAAAAAGCCAAGATTAAACTGTAAAGGTTTACACACACACGCATATTGAAATAAAAAAATTCATCAGAGAAATTTCAAAAAATACGAAAGGTGATTCAACTTTTGCTTCGGTTTTTGTTCTGTCTTTAATTTTCTTTTTCTTTCCTTTGTGTTTTGGATGTTTGATTCTTAATAGAAAAAAGAGAGATTAGAGAGAGTGAGCGTACCTGGAGGCTGGATTTTTTCTCTTTTCGTAGTCATCGGAGTTGAAGCAATGATCGGAGGTCTTCGAAGGTGACGAATCGCTAGAATGGCGCTCTGATGGATGGCCTTCAGTTTTTTTTCTGGTTGCTAAAAGGGGGATAAGGTTTTTAGGGTTTGTTTTTTAATCTTATACTGATGATTGAAACTGTGTCGTTTAAACCTTGTTTCAATGGTTTAAAACGCCACCGTATTGGCCTATACCCGATGACCCGACCCGAGCGTGGCCAGACCCGCGTGTTTTGGTCTCGGACGGGATATTTGCACGCCAAGTCCTTTTTCTTTTGTGCCGAAACCCAATCTAGTCCCCTGGTTATTTTAATTCTGGCTATGTAATTTTTGGTTGGTTTCATTTTGACCCGTGCAAAAACGCTGTGTTTTGAGGGGAGGGAAATATTTCCGATTAATCCTCCATGTTGTGCGCGCATTGCACATGGGTCCTTGTTTGGCTTTATTTATGTTTGTTCCCTAGTAATTCTATTTTAGCTTCGATTTAATCCTTTTTTTAGCTTACTATTAATTATTATTACTCTTATTATTAGAGATTATTATGCTTGTTTGTATTTTATTTATTTTTATATGTATGTACTGTTATTTTAAGTTATTATCATATATTAGTATTTAATCTCATTATGTATTATTTTCTTTTTTTATAATGTATTATTATTAGTATGATAAATTTATTGTATATTATTATATTAAGTTTTTATATTATTATTATATATTGATATTTAATTTCATCAGGTATCATTTTATATACTTTCTATGTTAATCTAATATAATATATATATTTTTTGTGTGATCTTATTTTATAATACCTCTTTCTTTAAACCCATTTGTATACCTTTGTGTTTTAAAGATTTATAATATTTTGCGCAATATTACTATACATATATATAGATATACTATTTTTATTAAACTATTTTTATTATACATATATGTACATATAATATATTATTGACTTCATATTATTATATATCTTTTACCTTGTTGTATTTTATTTGCGTTAAGTTGCCTATATTTCTTTTGGGATAGACTTTTAGGTCATTATTTTTCAAATGTTGATATTTGCGTAATATGTGATGTGAGCTTATTGTCTTATGTGTATTGTATTGCTTATTTGTATTTATTAATTATTCGTAGTTCATTAGTATATATTTTGGGTTACGAATTATCATTTTACGTCATCCATTATCAATCCATCACACTTTATTCGTTCAAAAGGTTACGTCAAATATCGTTTAAGTATCAAAACCAATTTGTTCAAAAAAATTTCAAGATAACGCAAAGTTCCGTATTTGGAGTCTTCGAAAGAATTGAGCCCTAACGTATTGGGTTCCAATTTTCCTCGTCGAATCTAAATAATCGAGAATATCTCTTTAAATTAAAACATAAATAAAGAGCTCATTCTCAGGAATTCGACACATTATGTCCTAACGCATTGGATATGACATGTTGTTTTCTCGAGGCGAGGATTTTTCTAATAAATGAAAATAAGGCAATATTCGATATTTAGGAATTTTGTGAAATCGAGCCCTAACTTACTGGGTTTTGATTTTCTCATTTGACCCAAATAATCAGATATCCTTCTCAACATGCATAGGTTTTAAAAGTTAAAAGATAAACTTAATATTGAGGATTTAAAATGTCGCACTCTAACTTACTGAGTGTGCCAATTTATTTTTTTGAAATAAGTAAGTCTCATCATCCAATTCATTTTATTCAAAAGTTTCTTTTCAAAGGATCGTCTTTTACAATCTTTTCAAATTCTCGACACTAAGACATTAAACAATCGATTCGGTACTAATTTTGGGCGTCACGAGGGTGCTAACCCTTCCTCGTGCATAACCGACTCCCGAACCTATTTTCTCAAAATTTGTAAACCTAAAATTATTTTCAAGGTGATCCGATCACACCTCATTAATAGATCGGTGGCGACTTCAATTTTCGTTTTTAAGTCAACAACTAAATTTTTATTTTTCAAAAAAATGGTTTCGACAATAGCCCTTCAAAACAGTGTCGTTTTGGGCATGGGTCGATCCGACCCGACCCGGCCTAGGATCCGCGTGTTTTTGAGCGGAGGGGTAAATTGCGCTTTTTGCCCCTCCGCCTTTTAATATTTTTACAATTAAGTTTTTTTTAAATTCTCCTTTAATTTATTTTTAATTTAAATTTAGTCCCTATCGAACGACACCGTTTAGAGGAAAAAGGAAAATTGTCCTACCAGTCCCTCCATGATTATTCACGCGTTCAATACGGTCCTTTGGGCTTTATTTATTTGTGGATTTACCCCAGATTTTTTATTAGCATTTCAATTTAGTTTTTTTATTTTTCTTAAAATTAATTAATTAAATAATGTAATTATTATTTTTTTATGAAATTATTTTTTAAAATTTATATATATATGTATATTTATTGTTTCGTTATGTACATATTTATTTATTTTTTCAACTAATATTTTCCTCATGTTTATAGATACACATATTTTTTTATTTAATTAATTTTGATAATGTAGATATTATTTAATTATTTTTAATATATTTTATATGTACATGTATACATATTTATTTTTTCTAATGAATATTCTATTATATTTTTATATATACGTATATACGTATGTTTTTTTATTTATTTTTGAAAATATTTAACTACCTACTTTATAATTTATATATATATATTATTTTCTTAAATGCATTATGACTTTTGTTTATATAAGTTTATAATCCAAAATTTTATATATAAATCATACGTTTTTTATTCTTCATAAGTTCAATGTATATATTATGTACCTTTTATTCTTTATATTTTTTTATTTCTTTCATTTGTTTATTAATTTGTGTTTTCATTTATATTTGTTTATTAATTTTGTGAAATCGAGCCCTAATTTACTGGGTTTTAATTTTCTCATTTGACCCAAATAATCAGATATCCTTCTCAACATGCATAGGTTTTAAAAGTTAAAAGATAAACTTAATATTGAGGATTTAAAATGTCGCACTCTAACTTACTGAGTGTGCCAATTTATTTCTTTGAAATAAGTAAGTCTCATCATCCAATTCATTTTATTCAAATTTTCTTTCCAAAGGATCGTATTTTACAATCTTTTCAAATTCTCGACACTAAGACATTAAACAATCGATTCGGTACCAATTTTGGGTGTCACGAGGGTGCTAACCCTTCCTCGTGCGTAACCGACTCCCAAACCTATTTTCTCAAAATCCGTAGACCTAAAATTTTTTTCAAGGTGCTCCGATCACACCTCATTAATAGATCAGTGGCGACTCCAATTTTCGTTTTTAAGTCGACAACTAAATTTTTGTTTTTCAAAAAAATGGTTTCGACAATAGCCCTTCAAAACAGTGTCGTTTTGGGCATGGGTCGATCCGACCCGACCCGGCCTAGGATCCGCGTGTTTTTGAGCGGAGGGGTAAATTGCGCTTTTTGCCCCTCCGCCTTTTAATATTTTTACAATTAAGTTTTTTTTTAAATTCTCCTTTAATTTATTTTTAATTTAAATTTAGTCCCTATCGAACGACACCGTTTAGAGGAAAAAGGAAAATTGTCCTACCAGTCCCTCCATGATTATTCACGCGTTCAATACGGTCCTTTGGGCTTTATTTATTTGTGGATTTACCCCAGATTTTTTATTAGCATTTCAATTTAGTTTTTTTATTTTTCTTAAAATTAATTAATTAAATAATGTAATTATTATTTTTTTATGAAATTATTTTTAAAATTTATATATATATGTATATTTATTGTTTCGTTATGTACATATTTATTTATTTTTTCAACTAATATTTTCCTCATGTTTATAGATACACATATTTTTTATTTAATTAATTTTGATAATGTAGATATTATTTAATTATTTTTAATATATTTTATATGTACATGTATACATATTTATTTTTTCTAATGAATATTCTATTATATTTTATATATACGTATATACATATGTTTTTTTATTTATTTTTGAAAATATTTAACTACCTACTTTATAATTTATATATATATTATTTTCTTAAATGCATTATGACTTTTGTTTATATAAGTTTATAATCCAAAATTTTATATATAAATCATACGTTTTTTTATTCTTCATAAGTTCAATGTATATATTATGTACCTTTTATTCTTTATATTTTTTATTTCTTTCATTTGTTTATTAATTTGTGTTTTCATTTATATTTGTTTATTAATTTTGTGAAATCGAGCCCTAATTTACTGGGTTTTAATTTTCTCATTTGACCCAAATAATCAGATATCCTTCTCAACATGCATAGGTTTTAAAAGTTAAAAGATAAACTTAATATTGAGGATTTAAAATATCGCACTCTAACTTACTGAGTGTGCCAATTTATTTCTTTGAAATAAGTAAGTCTCATCATCCAATTCATTTTATTCAAATTTTCTTTCCAAAGGATCGTATTTTACAATCTTTTCAAATTCTCGACACTAAGACATTAAACAATCGATTCGGTACCAATTTTGGGCGTCACGAGGGTGCTAACCCTTCCTCGTGCGTAACCGACTCCCAAACCTATTTTCTCAAAATCCGTAGACCTAAAATTTTTTTCAAGGTGCTCCGATCACACCTCATTAATAGATCAGTGGCGACTCCAATTTTCATTTTTAAGTCGACAACTAAATTTTTGTTTTTCAAAAAAATGGTTTCGACAGCTTGGCGACTCCACTCGGGACATCAGTGAGTCAGGCCGTAAAATTAATTGTTTTTTGTCTTATTGTCGAAAATTGAAAATTGATTTTAAAAATTACGATCCTCTCTTTGCATGTGTTTGTATGATTATTGTAAATTGTGTTTTTCTACCTTGGCATCATATTGCATAAAGACTGTTTAGTCTTACCCTTTTAAGTTGGAGTGAGAAGCTACTCCTTCATGAGGTTTTCACCTCCGTGCAGGATAGTGGATCACTTTCGGAATACATCTGTACCTATGTCTTCGTGAGATTTTCATATCCGTACAGCCATAGGGAAATGTATTCCCCTGAACCGAACTCGGTCTGTATGAGCCTATAACGGGTGAAGATAGAGGAATCTGCTGGTTCGGGTACCTCGACTTTAGAGCCAAACCGCATGTAGAAGACCTTAGGAATCCATCCTAGGTAGAGCTACTCCAAACCCCTAGTGGTCACCTGATTATGTACTCTTTTTTTCCTTTTTTACTTCTGTTTGGTACTAACCCCTCTTGTTGTGTTTTGATTGTGATTACATTGTATTGCATTTTCATCTTAGGAAGGAGATATTGGTTCAAGTTTGATTACTAACTTAGAAAGCTTGTCATGGAATACGGATTCCTTGATGAAGTGGTAAACAATACGGCTGCCTGAATATATTCTGAGAAACACAAGAAGGGTGATTAAAGAGTTCGTGACCTTTACTTCGTGGCCTAAGGATTCAAGACGATTGACCAAGAGCCTTTGACGTTTCAACTCCTTAAAAGAAGCTGACGAGCCTTATGAAGATGGGCAGATGATGGATCGCGACCAAGATCAAGAAAAGGAGCTAGCAGTGGCATCTATTGGAAATTGGTGAGATTATCCCAAACATGCAGATGAAGACAATATCAATTTTGTCTCTTGGAATATAATGGAGAGGCCGTACATATATCCGCTTTATGTAAAGAAATTTGCCTTCTAGTAGGGTTTTCTAAATGTAATTTAATCAGAATCAACGTCTCTTTAGGCATTCATTGCATGCATCTGTATTACATAACATCATAATCCATTGAAAGAGTCTAATTGAGTAAATTTATTACAGCTGTAACACCCCAAACCCGAGGCCGTCGCCGGAGTCGAACACGAGGTGCTAACAGACTTCAAACCACTTAAAAAAAATTTCCCAGACAAGCTGCCAATCTGCGTACTAGTCACTTTAAAAATCATATCTTGAGTTCTGAAACTCGAAATCCAGTTCCGTAAATTTTCCCTGAAACTAGACTCATATGCCCATCTACATATTTTTTTATAGAATTTTTGGTTGGGCCAATTAGTATAGTTTATTAGTCAAAGTCTCCCATGTTACAGGGATCGACTACACTGACCTTTGCGCATTACCACTTGGATATCCCCCTGTACAGGGCTTCATTACTGATGTCGTTTGTTTCTATAGAAACTAGACTCGAAGGGGAATCCATGCACATATGGCATGACTTCTAATTATCTCTGGTTAATTTATAATGAATTTCTAAAGTCGGAACAGGGAATCCAGAAATCGCTCTGGCCCTGTTTCACAAGAGTTTAATTATCTCCTAACATACAGCTCATAAAGTCGTTTCGTTTCTTCTATATGAAAATAGACTCATCGAGCTTCGATTACATAATTTATTCATTAATTAATTCCACTCCTACTATTTTTAGTGATTTTCCAATCTCACGTCACTGCTGCTGCCAGCATCTGTTACTAAAGCAACTATGCCTATTTCGTGATTTCTCCTTGATCTAACTAGTAATTCATCATACATATCACAAATCATGATCATGACTAGCCATGCCAAGGGCTAATCATTGTCACACATCTCCCTACTACACTATTGCCATATCATGAATTTTAACACCAAAAATAATCAACCATGACATATGGCATAATAATCGAATTTCCAAGACTTACGACCTAACATTATAGAACCAAACCCATCCGAACATTTATGCCATTTTCGCATGGCTAAAAGTTTACATACCAAATTTCAACAAAACATATTAGCCTATACATGCCGAAATGTTCTCCTAGACCGACTAAAAAGAAGATACCAAAAGTTGCTAGCCGGTGTGATGACTTCGATGACGGCCCGATCACGCAAAAAGAGACGAGTCCAAGAAACCTAAAATAGGTGACAAGGAAACACCGAGTGAGTATGTAACTCAGTAAGTCATAAGCAATGCACTACCATCCATTAATAACATTATCACAAGAGGAAACAAAATGGAACGAGGCTAGTTACTCCATCCATACCGAACCATACCATAGTTCCTTAGACCTATCGGTTCAATCTCATACCAAGTCATGCATTCACATTCCATATACTAATCAATAGGATATTTGAGGCATTTTCATACATCATTGTATTTTCGTTACAATCATACCACTAAACGACCTTTCACCTATTCCACGATAAATCTTATGTACGTGACTTCAGTTATAATTGTCACATAGGTTCAAACTTACCAAGCTCAACTCCAAATATAAACATAGTGCCTATTAGCCATGAACTCAAGGTACTTACCCGATCCGCTGTCCGTGATCAACTTAATAATGTCGCACACTTAGTGTCCATAGTGATTCAAAAGTATATATTAAGTCCGCACACTCAGTGCTATACAATCAACTCGCACACTTAGTGCTACATAATCAAACTTGCACACTTAGTGCTATATAATCAAACTCGCACACTTAGTGCTATATAATCAAACTCGCACACTTAGTGCTGTACAATTTAAACTCGCACACTTAGTGCCAATCTCATGATCATAAATGTTTATACCCGCACACTTAGTGCCGAGATCAACGACTCAATATATCTCACCTCTTTTCTTTTCATTCAACACTTTCATCACCACATGCATACATGTATATATATATTTATCATTCCATTCATCATCATTACATAGACGTTAGGACCATTTAAATTAATACAAACTATATGCTTAATGACTTACTTTGTGTTGGGTAAGACGGTTCCAACTCGGCTACTCGATGATCTTTTCTTTGCCTTTGCTTGATTCTCCTCCTTTAACTCCTTGAGCTTAATCAATAAATCAACTAGTTTAACCATCTTGCTAAACATTCATAATTCAATTACACATGCATATGTATGTTTGTATATTCGGCAACCATCCTCACTAATTACCCATTTAGTCGATTATACACATAATTAAAGGTAACATCACGAATGGGCATACTTATGTATATATATGTATATATACTTCGGAATGGGCATCACAATTAGATTTAACACCACCTTCATACTCAATTAGATGGCCGAATGTATGTATATATGTACAATGTCAACTATAACATCATTTAAACACCTAATTTCATCTCATGAACACTTGATCGAATTTTTCTAATCTAGCATATTTTCACATCTATTTGTAACATCATGTAAATCCACATATAACTACATTTCTTAAGTTCCACATCTTAATGCCCATTATAGCCACTCCCATAGTCTAAATCTAGCAATCGGCAACACCCACCTTTCCACTATGTTAGCCGAATACTCATTCTCTTCTTAGTCCTAAATTCGGCACCTCCAACAAAATAGCTTAACAATTTCAACTTTCATGCTAACATAACAAGCAACTTAACACATCCATATAACTAGCATGCTAATAGCATCAAGGTATCAACTAAAATTTTTTAAGCTCCTTAGCCGAATCCTAACTCTCCAACAATCCCAAATCCAACCATGGGATAGATAGAATTTAGACTCATCACCCAAAGGTTGTGTAAACTTCCAAAAATATCATTGAACATACCTTGATCTAAAGGACCACCTTGGCCGAATCTTGCTTCCTCTTCTTCCTCTAGTTACGACAATTGCAAAAGAAAGAAAACATGAACACTCCTTCTTCCCTCCTTATTAAGCATTCAAACTCCCTCATTTTCATGCCACAACATCAAACACTCCTCCTAGATACAAGCAATGGCCGAACTTCTTCAAAATTTTTCTCCCTTTCTTTTTCTTGGTTTTTCGGCTAGGAGATGGCAAGTATGAACACCCATTTTTTTTGTTCACTTTCCTATTATTATTCCCATCATTTGTTAACAAAAAAAAACATATTAAATTAGAATGAGTGGAGCATCATCACTCCTTGGCCGGCCACCATGTGTTTTATGGGCAATTTGACATGAAAAGCCATGCTTCCTCTCCCTATTATTAATTACTCCTTATAATTCATCTATCATCTTTTCTAACTTCGTCAACTAGGTCCTTTTTGAATTAATTCACAATCCTAAAGCTAATATTAAGTATTTAATTTCTCATATATTCGCTGTCACACAAAAATTTATGTAATTAAAACACAAAAATAAATTTTTGGCTCGGTAATGTGGTCTCGAAACCACATTCCGACCAGGGTCTAATTTGGGTTGTCACAACTCTCCCCCACATAAGAAATTTTCGTCCCCGAAAATCTTACCGGTAAATAATTTTGGATATCAATCCTTCATAGAGTCCTCAAGTTCCCAAGTGGCTTCTTCAATTCCGTGTTTATGCCACAGTACCTTCACTAATGAGATTTTCCTGTTTCGTAGTTCTTTTACTTCACATGCTAAAATACGAACTGGTTCTTCTTCGTAACTCAAATTAGATTGAATCTCGATCTCCGATGGAGGAATTACGTGCGATGGATCGGACCTATATCGTCGAAGCATCGAGACATGAAAAACGTTGTGAATCTTTTCGAGCTCAGGGGGCAAAATTAATCGGTATGCAACGGGTCCAACTCATTCGGATACTTCGTACGGACCGATGAACCTCGGACTCAATTTGCCCTTACGACCAAATCTAAGCACCTTCTTCCAGGGTGAAACTTTGAGAAATACTTTGTCTCCAACCTGATATTCAATGTCTTTTCTTTTCAAATCCGCATACGACTTTTGACGATCCGAAGCGGTTCTCAAACTTTCGCGAATTACTCAGACTTTCTGCTCGGCATCCTTAATCAAATCAACCCCAAGGATCTTACTTTCACTAAGTTCAGTCCAAAATAATGGGGTACGGCATTTACGACCGTATAAAGCCTCGTAAGGTGCCATCTTAATGCTTGACTGAAAACTATTGTTGTAAGCGAATTCGATCAAAGGCAGATATCTTTCCCATGAACCACAAAACTCTAAAATACAACATCTCAACATATCCTCGAGTATTTGAATTATCCGCTCAGATTGGCCATCGGTTTGTGGATGAAAAGCGGTGCTAAAATGCAGCTTGGTACCCAAAGCTTCTTGCAATTTCTTCCAAAATCGCGAGGTGAATCTCAGATCTCTATCCGACGCAATAGAAATAGGTACCCCGTGTAATCTCACAATCTGAGAAACATACAATTCGGCTAGTTTATCCAATGAAAAATCCGTACGCACGGGGATAAAGTGAGCCGACTTAGTCAGTCTATCAACAACAACCCAAATTGCATCCTTCTTACTTGCTGACAATGGCAGTCCGGACACAAAGTCCATTGTGACTCGATCCCATTTCCACTCGGGTATCATGATCGGCTGAAGTAATCCTGAAGGCACTTGATGTTCCGCTTTCACTTGTTGACATATTAAACATCTCGAAACAAAGTCGGATATGTCTCGTTTCATACCATGCCACCAAAACCGACGTTTCAAATCGTTGTACATTTTCGTACTCCCCGGGTGAATTGACATTCGGCTACAATGGGCTTCGTTCAGAATCATCGAAATGAGTTCTGAATTTCTTGGAACACACAACCGACTTCTGAACCTCAAACAATCGTCATCATCAATTTGAAATTCGGATTCCATATTCGGAATACATTCAGCCTGTTTTGCAACCAATTCATCGTCGATTTCTGAGCTTCACGAATTTGATGAATCAATAATGGTTTGGCCTTTAATTCAGCTACTAACACATTGTCGGGTAGAACAGACAAGTGCACATTCATCGCTCGTAAAGCAAACAGTGATTTCCGGCTTAAGGCGTCCGCAACCACATTAGCCTTTCCCGGGTGGTAATCAATGACAAGCTCATAATCTTTCAACAACTCAAGCCAACGTCTTTGTCGCAGATTTAAGTCTCTTTGAGTCATCAAATATTTGAGACTTTTGTGATCCGAAAATACATGGCACTTTTCCCCAAACAAGTAATGCCGCCATATTTTCAGGGCGAACACTATGGCCGCCAATTCAAGATCATGGGTCGGATAGTTTCTTTCGTGCGGCTTTAATTGTCTCGACGCGTAAGCCACAACTCGACCTTCTTGCATCAACACACAACCTAGCCCGAGTAAGGATGCATCACAGTAAATGACAAACTCTTTGCCGAACTCCGGTTGTACTAGCACTGGAGCTTCGGTTAAACAGGTCTTTAGTCGATCGAAACTCTTCTGACAGTTCTCTGTCCACTCAAACTCAACATCTTTTTGGAGTAGTTTCGTCAACGGTGCAGCTATCATCGAGAAACCTTTTACAAATCGTCGGTAATAACCGGCGAGCCCCAGGAAGCTCGAACTTCGGTAATATTTCTTGGAGGCTTCCAGTTAAGTATGGCTGAAATTTTGCTCGGGTCAACTCGAATACCCGATGCGGATACCACATGACCCAAGAAGCTAACCTCTCTTAACCAGAACTCACACTTACTGAACTTAGCATATAACTTCTTATCCCGCAAAATTTGCAACACTAATCTCAGGTGCTCAGCATGTTCGGTCTCATCTCCTGAATAGACTAAGATGTCATCAATGAACACAACTACGAACCGGTCCAAATACTGTCTGAAGATCCGATTCATCAAATCCATAAATATCGCAGGGGCATTAGTGAGCCCGAACGGCATCACTAAGAACTCGTAGTGACCGTACCTCGTTCTGAAAGCAGTTTTGGGTACGTCCGAATCTCGAATCCGCAACTGATAATAACCCGATCTCAAATCTATCTTTGAAAACCTGAGGCTCCCTTTAGTTGATCAAACAAATCATCAATAGTGGTAATGGATATTTATTCTTTATCGTCACTTTATTCAGTTGACGATAGTCAATGCACAACCTCATGGTTCCGTCCTTCTTTTTCACGAACAATACTGGTGCACCCCAAGGTGAGAAACTTGGTCGAGTGAAACCTCTATCGTCAACTCTTGCAATTGAGCTTTCAATTCCTCTAATTCAGTTGGTGCCATACGATACGGAGCTATCGAAATTGGCGTAGTTCTAGGTACAAGCTCAATACCAAACTCTACCTCCGAACAGGTGGTAAACCCGGTAATTCTTCAGGAAAAACATCCGGGTATTCACAAACCACCGGTACAGATTCGGGTTTCTTTTCTAATTCTTTGTCATCAAGTACATACGCAAGGTATGCTTCGCACCCTTTTCTTACATATTTCTGGGCCAACATTGCTGATATTACAGCTGGCAACCCCCTTAAGTCGTAGACTCAACTCGGATTATCTCGTTATTTGCGCACCTCAAATCGATGGTTTTTCTTTTGCAGTTCACCACTGCATCATGTACGGTCAACCAATCCATACCAAGAATAACATCAAATTCGTCAAACGGTAAAAGCATCAAATCGGCCGAAAAATAGATTCTCGGATTATTAGAGGGCATCCCTTACACACTTTATCAACAAGTACGTATTGACCCAAAGGGTTTGACACTCGAATTACGAACTCAGTAGGCTCAACAGGTAGAGTCTTACTGGATGCTAAGGTTTCACATACATATGAATGAGTAGAGCCAGGGTCAATCAATGCAATCACATTAGTATCAAAGAGGGTGAAGGTACCAGTGATGACGTCAGGGGAGGATGCCTCCTCTCGTGCACGAATGGCATATGCTCTAGCAGGAGTACGGTTCTCAGCTCGAACAGCCGTATCAAGGCCCCTCTCTGACTACCACCCCTACCTCCTAAAATTTCAGTGGTCTACCTCTAGTTGTCACTCCATAGGTCTTGCACCTTGAATCTTATTCTTCTCATCAAGCTCCGTGCAATCTCTAATGAAGTGGTCCTTTGAACCGCATCCGTAACAGGCCCTGTTAGTAGACTTACCCCAACATTCACCTAGGTGTCGTCTTCCGCTTGGGGACATTCAGGTTTCTCTTGACGATTATTGCCCACACTAGCTACCGAAGTAGCTCGGGAGTCCGTCGATGGTCGTGCTCTGATGGAAATTCCCGCAGTCGTCCTCGACTTATTAGTGTCCTCCCGAACTTCTTTACAGCTGAGAACGGAGCTTTACCCGTCGATCTTTTACGATAGTCTCTAGCTTCAAATTCAGCCTTCTTCTTCTCCTTTCCAAGTTCTTCGCCTTGCAGGCTCGTTCGACTAGTGTTACGAATTCTTTTATCTCCAAAATACCCACTAGTAGCTTTAAATCTTCATTCAATCCTTCTTCGAATCTTTTGCACATAGCAACCTCATCAGCTACACACTCCCGGGCATACCTACTGAGTCTTACGAATTCATGTTCGTATTCAGATACTATCATACGGCCTTGCTTGAGTTCCAAAATTCCTTACGCTTTTGATCAATGAACCGTTGACTAATATATTTCTTTCGAAATTCCGTTTGAAAGAAGTCCCAAGTTACTCGTTCGTTTGGGACTATGGAAATCAGGGTCCTCCACCAATAGTAGGCTGAGTCCCGCAACAAGGATATAGCACACTTTAGACATTCATCGGGCGTGCATGACAGTTCATCAAACACCCGAATGGTGTTATCAAGCCAGAACTCGGCCCTTTCAGCATCATCAGTAACTATGGCCCTGAACTCCTCGGCCCCGCGCTTCCTAATCAAGTCTACAGGTGGCTTACTCAGCCTCACAGGATCAGTAACTGATCGCATTACGGGCTCTTGGGTGGATTATTCAAATTCGGGAATTGTTGGACAGCCGGATTGGTTCGGGCATATTGCACGACCCACTCATTCATCATGGTAAAGAAGGCTTGTTTAGCCCCCTTACCTTGATTATTCGCAGATGACTGAGGTTCAACAGGCGGCGTCCCTTGTGCAGGAGCAGCCGCTACACTTTCAATGTCATCCGCCAAGGTTCTCTCTACACCGGGATCCATTTACTAATCAAACAAAAATTTTAACCGTCAGAAGTCATCACACATTTAAACATTAACATTAAGGCATGTATAGCTAGACTCATACGTGCTATGGTAGTCCTAGAACCGACTAAACCTGGCTCTGATACCAATGAAATGTAACACCCCGAACCCGAGGCCGTCGCCGGAGTCGAACACGAGGTGCTAACAGACTTCAAACCACTTAAAAAAAATTTCCCAGACAAGCTGCCAATCTGCGTACTAGTCACTTTAAAAATCATATCTTGAGTTCTGAAACTCGAAATCCAGTTATGTAAATTTTCTCTAAAACTAGACTCATATGCCCATCTACATATTTTTTTATAGAATTTTTCGTTGGGCCAATTAGTACAGTTTATTAGTCAAATTCTCCCATGTTACAGGGATCGACTACACTGACCTTTGCGCATTACGACTTGGATATCTCCCTGTACAGGGCTTCATTACTGATGTCGTTTGTTTCTATAGAAACTAGACTCGAAGGAGAATCCATGCACATATGGCATGACTTCTAATTATCTCTGGTTAATTTATAATGAATTTCTAAAGTCGGAACAGGGAATCCAGAAATCGCTCTGTCCCTGTTTCACAAGAGTTTAATTATCTCCTAACATACAGCTCATATAGTCGTTTCGTTTCTTCTATATGAAAATAGACTCATCGAGCTTCGATTACATAATTTATTCATTAATTAATTCCACTCCTACTATTTTTAGTGATTTTCCAATCTCACGTCACTGCTGCTGCCAGCATCTGTTACTAAAGCAACTATGCCTATTTCGTGATTTCTCCTTGATCTAACTAGTAATTCATCATACATATCACAAATCATGATCATGACTAGCCATGCCAAGGGCTAATCATTGTCAAACATCTCCCTACTACACTATTGCCATATCATGAATTTTGACACCAAAAATAATCAACCATGACATATGGCATAATAATCGAATTTCCAAGACTTACGACCTAACATTATATAACCAAACCCATCCGAACATTTATGCCATTTTCGCATGGCTAAAAGTTTACATACCAAATTTCAACAAAACATATTAGCCTATACATGCCGAAATGTTCTCCTAGACCGACTAAAAAGAAGATACCAAAAGTTGCTAGCCGGTGTGATGACTTCGATGAAGGCCCGATCACGCAAAAAGAGACGAGTCCAAGAAACCTAAAATAGGTGACAAGGAAACACCGAGTGAGTATATAACTCAGTAAGTCATAAGCAATGCACTACCATCCATTAATAACATTATCACAAGAGGAAACAAAATGGAACGAGGCTAGTTACTCCATCCATACCGAACCATACCATAGTTCCTTAGACCTATCGGTTCAATCTCATACCAAGTCATGCATTCACATTCCATATACTAATCAATAGGATATTTGAGGCATTTTCATACATCATTGTATTTTCGTTACAATCATACA
Organism: Gossypium hirsutum; assembly: GCF_007990345.1. Classification (NCBI taxonomy): domain Eukaryota; kingdom Viridiplantae; phylum Streptophyta; class Magnoliopsida; order Malvales; family Malvaceae; genus Gossypium; species Gossypium hirsutum. The sequence continues at coordinate 65,891,339 of NC_053430.1, forward strand.
ACTAAACGACCTTTCACCTATTCCACGATAAATCTTATGTACATGACTTCAGTTATAATTGTCACATAGGTTCAAACTTACCAAGCTCAACTCCAAATATAAACATAGCGCCTATTAGCCATGAACTCAAGGTACTTACCCGATCCGCTGTCCGTGATCAACTTAATAATGTCGCACACTTAGTGTCCATAGTGATTCAAAAGTATATATTAAGTCCGCACACTCAGTGCTATATAATCAACTCGCACACTTAGTGCTACATAATCAAACTCGCACACTTAGTGCTATATAATCAAACTCGCACACTTAGTGTTATATAATCAAACTCGCACACTTAGTGCTGTACAATTTAAACCCGTACACTTAGTGCCAATCTCATGATCATAAATGTTTATACCCGCACACTTAGTGCCGAGATCAACGACTCAATATATCTCACCTCTTTTCTTTTCATTCAACACTTTCATCACCACATGCATACATGTATATATATATTTATCATTCCATTCAGCATCATTACATAGACGTTATGATCATTTAAATTAATACAAACTATATGCTTAATGACTTACTTTGTGTTGGGTAAGACGGTTCCAACTCGGCTACTCGATGATCTTTTCTTTGCCTTTGCTTGATTCTCCTCCTTTAACTCCTTAAGCTTAATCAATAAATCAACTAGTTTAACCATCTTGCTAAACATTCATAATTCAATTACACATGAATATGTATGTTTGTATATTCGGCAACCATCCTCACTAATTACCCATTTAGTCGATTATACACATAATTAAAGGTAACATCACGAATGGGCATACTTATGTATATATATATGTATATATACTTCGGAATGGGCATCACAATTAGATTTAACACCACCTTCATACTCAATTAGATGGCCGAATGTATGTATATATGTACAATGTCAACTATAACATCATTTAAACACCTAATTTCATCTCATGAACACTTGATCGAATTTTCCTAATCTAGCATATTTTCACATCTATTTGTAACATCATGTAAATCCACATATAACTACATTTCTTAAGTTCCACATCTTAATGCCCATTATAGCCACTCCCATAGTCTAAATCTAGCAATCGGCAACACCCACCTTTCCACTATGTTAGCCGAATACTCATTCTCTTCTTAGTCCTAAATTCGGCACCTCCAACAAAATAGCTTAACAATTTCAACTTTCATGCTAACATAACAAGCAACTTAACACATCCATATAACTAGCATGCTAATAGCATCAAGGTATCAACTAAAATTTTTTAAGCTCCTTAGCCGAATCCTAACTCTCCAACAACCCCAAATCCAACCATGGGATAGATAGAATTTAGACTCATCACCCAAAGGTTGTGTAAACTTCCAAAAATATCATTGAACATACCTTGATCTAAAGGACCACCTTGGCCGAATCTTGCTTCCTCTTCTTCCTCTAGTTACGACAATTGCAAAAGAAAGAAAACATGAACACTCCTTCTTCCCTCCTTATTAAGCATTCAAACTCCCTCATTTTTATGCCACAACATTAAACACTCCTCCTAGATACAAGCAATGGCCGAACTTCTTCAAAATTTTTCTCCCTTTCTTTTTCTTGGTTTTTCGGCTAGGAGATGGCAAGTATGAACACCCCTTTTTTTTGTTCACTTTCCTATTATTATTCCCATCATTTGTTAACCAAAAAAACCATATTAAATTAGAATGAGTGGAGCATCATCACTCCTTGGCCGGCCACCATGTATTTTATGGGTAATTTGACATGCAAAGCCATGCTTCCTCTCCCTATTATTAATTACTCCTTATAATTCATCTATCATCTTTTCTAACTTCGTCAACTAGGTCCTTTTCGAATTAATTCACAATCCTAAAGCTAATATTAAGCATTTAATTTCTCATATATTCGCTGTCACACAAAAATTTATGTAATTAAAACACAAAAATAAATTTTTGGCTCGGTAATGTGGTCTCGAAACCACATTCCGACCAGGGTCTAATTTGGGTTGTCACACATTCGTACCTGAATCTGTTTCAAATTCGAATAGTGAAACTAGCCAGTTCATCTCGGCCTCATACTCTTTATAATTCCACACAGTCCGATTATTTGCCAGTTCAACTCTCTGTTACCTTTCATTTCAAAGCCTCCTCTGGCTTTCCTAAGAAATCATGATATGAAACCCAAATCTCAATTCGATTAGTGGAGACTAGAATCTCAAGATGTCCTACATTCATAAAGACACGAAATTCCTCGCCTACATTCATAAAGACACGAAATTCCTCAAACCTGATGAGTGAAAATACAGTACATACCAGCATGATTTACATATCTCGTCAAATATTTAACAATAAGCTACATGACATATTTCTCTTTCAAAGAAAGGGATGATCCTGATAGGGCCTTGAGGATAATCCTTTCTCATTTTCCATCCTAATATCAATACTGGTAGAGATAACTCTGGTCGAACTTGATGCTCGGCTTTAACCACCCCATTAACATTTCAAATATTCTTACACAAGGATCATACAATAACCATCTCATCATATTTTACTACCCAAGTCATTTGCACTATAGCAAACTCAAGTCTTTCTATGATATCAGATACTTTAAGCTATCACTTGTCTTGTTGTCTTAAAACACGTCACCATTCAAACAACAATACATCACAGAAAATTAGGAAGTCTTTGCTCAACACAGGCTAGTCCAATTCAAAGGTTTCGGTTAACAATGTTCTCATCTGTCCAAACTTTGCCAATCATGAATTAAGCCATTAATTTCACAAGACGAAAATTTTACCATTTAAGCCTTTGCCAATGTTAAATCCTTAAACGGAAATTTGAGAAATCCCATTTACTAAGATCACCATATTACCATAATCAAATCAGAAACATAGTCATACTTGATATATATGTATCGCAAGCTAAAGGTCATACTTTAACTATAAGCCATGTTCAATAAGTTACGAGATAATGATGACCACAAATTCAAGATAAGGAAATCCATAACGGAGAAATCCAGAATATAGAAATCCAACATAAAAAAATCTAAAATAAGAAAATCCAATCACGATACCGAAGGAAACATCGAGAATAAAGGTCATAAGAAAATATAAAAGACCCCAATGGTTCCTTAGAGAAAAGAAATCCAAAAGAAAATATCATTCTGACCATCAAAGATAGATGCAACAAGAATAGTATACCTTCCCATATACATATCAGATAAATAAACTATTAGAAGAAACCGAATCATAGCATCATACGCACCTTTTTATCAATTGCCAATAGACGGAAGGTAACAAAATACTAGAAAGAAATAGGATCATGTAGATTATGCACCAATTAGACTAACAATCCCTTTGTCTATCATTAAGATTAGGGAACATTTTCATATTACAAAAATTCATCAGAGAATATACAACCACTATAACAAATTTCCAAAAATAAATGGACTCATAGAGTGCCTTAAGAGAGACTGCCATCATCAGCTCATTGTAATTATCATACCCAACATCTCACATTCGAACATTATTCCTTTAACTATTTTCTGCATCAAAAATTCCATTTTATTCCTTCACTAAAAGGAATCAGCTCATAAGGGAATTTCAACTAATACATTTCTCGACTTCATACCAAGATAGATCGTTTTACCAAAATCAACCTTTTTCACTAACTGCAATGTTGGGAAAATTAAACATTCTTTCAGTTAATTCGATATCTTTCTAGCTCTGTCTGTACTTATCAACCCATTCTCAATCACTAATCATGCTTATAACCATTCTATCACTGAACTCTTTGGTTTCTCAACTGAGAACTCATTCAACACAAATCTCAGGAATTTCCATTATAAAACACCACTTTGGTAAGGGGGAGGGAGACGTAGGGCCTCTGACTTGACTCTCATATATGTATACTTGTAACACAATTTTCATCATCATAGCAACATCATCACAATCATGTAATTCATTTCGGGTAACTAACTTTTAAATTTATTTTACGCCCACTTTCTAGTTATCTCATTTTAACAAGCATACTTATGCATGCATTCCATGTTTTTTGGATAACATTACTTATTTATTCATTTAATCATACAAGTCATGCACATGATATGTAACACCCCAAACCCAGCCCAGATGTTATGACCGAATCTGGTGTGTCACATTGAAGCGTTACTAGAAAAGTCATGTTTTATCTAAAGTCTTTCTTAGTGTTTAAAGAATATCTTCGTTATAGATTAAAGTGAATAGAAGTTGTGCACCAGGTAGGATGCCAGAAAAGAGGAGGTGAGTCAATTAGATTGCTTAAGTGCCCAGCTCTCCACAGATCCAATCCTAGACATGCACACAACCATTGCCACACTTTAACTGAGTGATTGTTCATGGAAAACCAATTCGTTTAAAACCATTTGAAAAGGTTTTTAAGTTTGAAAATGTTTTCGTTACAGAAGCTTTGCTTTGTTATCGCGATATTTTGAAATCAAGTAACCCTTTTAAAACGCACCCTAGAGCTATTCAATTTCAAACAATTAAAACAATATCATATCTAAGCTAACAAAACATACTAAAAACAGTTAAAAATAATTAAAGCAGCCTTGTTACAATCCGAAATATAACTAAAAAATAACTTAAAGAACTACTAATTTAATTAAAAAGCATCTGCCCTGTCCACGTGGCCACCCTGAATCCTACCAGCTCTAAGTCCCCAGTTTAAGGCTCACCTGCAAGGGTAAAAAGGAAGGGGTGAGTTTGGAAAACTCAGTGTGTAAAGTATCCCAACCAGAGCCCAAATCAGTTCAAGCTTTACTTGGCCTAAGCCCTATTCAGAAATCAGAGTTAACTAGGCCTTAGCCCATATCAATATTAATCTGGGCCATAGCCCCTTACAGTTCCAGAGTATACCGGGCCTAAGCCCTATTCAGAAATCAGAGTTAACTGGGCCTTAGCCCATATCAATATTAATCTGGACCATAGCCCCTTACAATATCAGAGTATACTGGGCCTAGCCCGTATCAGTATTAATCTGGGCCGTAGCCCTATTACAAGTCGAGATATATTGGGCCTTGCCCATATTAACACAGTTGGGCCCATTGCAATACAGTTGGCCCATAACAAAACAGTCTCATATGATTAATTCATGATAACCCCATCCAACCCTGCACTTGCCTCCGTCCATCCCTACACTTCCTGTGGGGAATAAATCACCCATGCCATCCCTACACTTACAGTGTTGGCTCCGGTTGCGGCACTAACTATAATCCGCAACAAAGCTGCTTATATCAGAATATGTGGCACAGCCACCAGAACGGGTTCTTCCTCCATAAAAAACCCAACCCCATGCAATATGACATGTATGCAGAGAATATATAATTAACAAGGCATGCTTCAGAAAGGTAGTCAGATTATAGCGTAAGAACAGTTATTTAGCGTCGAGGGGCATAATTATAAACTTACCCCTTTAGGGGTATTACGATAATTCTACCTTACAGAGATATTTCAGTAATTTTACCAGTCTTTTTAGGGTTTCATGCTCATTACGTTTATTAACGTGTCTTCAGAATACTTACTGGATGTTTTTACCGAAATGGGCCCGTTGCCCATTACCCAATTTCGGCCCATCGAAGCCCAAATTCACCGAGGTGCACAAAATTGCGCACTTTGCAATCTTACCGTTGAAGTTATCAAAATTATCAATACAAAAGTTCCCACGAGCGCTCGCACGCTCACAAGTTCTCAAAATGCCAGCTTTTCGGCATTTTAGCTTTTCAGCTTTTGCGATTTAGTCTACTAGTGGGTGTCGTTTACACACCTATTTTTCAACGAAACATTGACGAGTTCCACACACGAGTTACCTTTTTCGGAATATGGACCAAATCTAAATCTAGTCGTTCCAATTATCCAAGCCCTCGATCAGTAGCCTTTAATCCACACTAGAGCAAAACAAATCAAATAACACCACTAAACCCTTTTAGTTTAGTCGACCAGCACCCTTTGCATATAGGGGTTTTTGGCTTTTCTTTAAATCCCAAAATAAAGAATGGAAATAAGATTCCGAGTACTTACCACCAACGATGTACTTGTCAAGAGCATTTCCAACACTTCCCCAATCTCAGATCCACAGTGAATACAATCTTAAAATGCGAGTAAAGGATAGAACTAGATATTAATTCCCGAATCACTATGACTTATGAAGGTTTCGGCTTCTAAGGAAAGAATAGAGGATTCGGCCACAAAGAAATTCGGCTAACAAGATGTGAGAGATATGGATGAAGAGGAGAGGAAGAGAAAAGAAAATAGAAGAGAGGAGATAACAGTAGAGATTCGGCTTTGAAGGAAATCAAGGAAGGAAGAGATGAGAAAAAGAAAGAGAGAAAAGAAGAAGAAAGAATTCGGCTTTAGGTAAAACGACAAAATAAAAGAATGAAAGCAACCAACAGAATTCAGCCCCTAAAGAACCTACACCTATTCAGCAACTAAACAATCGGTACCCCTCTACAAACTAAAAATGCTAATTTACTACACCAACCTCTCCTAGCCGAATATGCAACTCCAAAGTCCTACTTTCGGTACACCACTCCCTCAAATTCAAATCCCTTGAATTTAGCCCGTAGCAAAGTTTCAATTTCACTCAAACTCCTTCCATCGATTAGCAGCATCCTTATCCACTCATTGCACCGCTTCAGGACACTTCCAAGAGAGTCCTGATCAGACCCCAACTCCTTCCCCATGCGTGCAGCAAAAACCCAACCTTCCGTGCGCGAGGTGAGGCTTGAACCCCAGACTTCCGTCCGCCCTTGCGCTTTTGCCCGTGCTGCTGGCCACTACACCATGCTTCTTTCTTTACTAATATAGGGTCACAATTAATTATAAGCCTTACATGCTGAAGCTCCAGTCCGCTTAAAAATAAAGGAGAAATTCGCCTTCCCCACCACTAGAACCTCCAGAAAACCCAGCTACACTGCTTGCCGCTGCAGCACAACCTCTCTTTCGTTATAATATGACTGTGTTTACTTATAAGCCTTATTCACTTCAATCACGGGCTACTTAAAAAATAAAACAAGTTTCGTGTCCCCGGCATTCGAACTCGCGACCACTGGGTCTCCTTAGCGTGCAGCTGCCACTGCGCCAAGGGCGCTCTTTGTGTCAAACTTCATTCGCAACTTCCTTTAAGGCCTGTCTTTACGCCACCTGATTACTAAAAAAAACAAACGTTGCGCGCACCGTGCCTCGAACCCCATCCTCCCTTCCTACTGCCTAGTGCCCCTAGCCACTGGGCCAGGCACTTCATTTGTGTCCAATCCTAGCCCAAACCACTTATAAGGCCTACTGCCCAGATCCCTTTAAGAATAAAAAAAATGCTCAAATTTTTGCCAGAGCCCTGGGTCGAGCCCAGGACTTTTCCCGCACTATAAACCCTTCGTAATTTATTTAATTACTAACTAAACATACAAAATTAAATCATCCCATTTATTCAGGCCGTCTTCTACCCGAACTCGGACTCCAAACCCAATATTTCTAGGCCCAATTTTTGGGGCGTTACAACTCTACCCCCTTAAAAAAAGTTCGTCCTCAAAATTTTCCATCCAGCTATCAGTTGTCTAATACCGACTATTGCACTATACTACCGCTGCGCACTCTGATTAAAAATAATTCTTAGTATGATCTAGAACATCTAATTACCAAAGTAAAGAAACATTTATCAAGCACGCATACAACTCGTACCACACACTTAAATAGAATAAGCTTGGCAATCCTGAGCTCGATGCTCCTTGGACCCACATCTAAAGCATGCTCCTGTCTTCCTATGGCATTCACCTGGATGACGCCCGTTGCAGTTTTTGTAGGCTGGAAATTTTGGTCGTGTCTTAACATGTTTCACAGAATGAGGCTCGGTCTTCTGAGAACTAGAATCCTTCCTCTTCTTATACTCCAAGCACCCTGCTTGAAGCGTTTCCCTAATTTCCTTAACCTTAGTCTCCAATACTTCTTCTACCACTTTCCTTACTAACTCGGCCAGTGCCTCAGTCCCAAGCTCCGAGTTACCGCTACCCAAAGTTGGCAGACTTCGTTACCCTCAGAATCCATATCAACACTCTACATTATCAGCATGTATAACAATAACTACCAAGATCTCGATTCAAAAATTTTAGTACTTATTCATATGTTTTATGCAGAGATAGTATTTTAAAGTTTCTATTTTCACAGAATCATAGCCTAGCTATAGTCTCAGTATTCTAGGGTTTTTAGTATTGCCTTAGCTATAATGTCATGATATGGTCTCAGTTCTATCCACAGTAATATCTTAATACAGTGTAGTATGAGTAACAGAAATACTTACAGATTTGGTGCCAGGGATTCAGTGTGCCACTTCGTCGGTTATCAAATTTCAGAAACCTAGAAAAACTTAAACCATTTTAAGATTGAACCTTAAAACATGTATACCTTGTAAAATATCTTTGAAAAGAACTTTCCAAAACCGTTTCCAAAATACCCTAAGTTTAGCAATATTTTTCGAAAAGCTTTTCGGACCCGATCCACAGCCGAGTTGTTGCAACTGGGCTCTGATACCACTAAATGTAACACCCCAAACTTGGCCCAGATGTTATGACCGAATCCGGCATGTCACATTGAAGCGTTACCAGAAAATTCATGTTTTATCTAAAGTCTTTCTTAGTGTTTAAAGAATATCTTCGTTATAGATTAAAGTGAATAAAAGCTGTGCACCAGGTAGGATGCCAGAAAAGAGGAGGTGAGTCAATTAGACTGCTTAAGTACCCAGCTCTCTACGGATCCAATCCTAGACATGCACACAACCATTGCCACACTTTAACTGAGTGATTGTTCATGGAAAACCAATTCGTTTAAAACCCTTTGAAAAGGTTATTAATTTTGAAAACGCTTTCGTTGCGAAAGCTTTGCTTTGTTATCGCGATATTTTGAAATCAAGTAACCCTTTTAAAACGCGCCCTAGAGCTATTCAATTTCAAACAATTAAAACAATATCATATCTAAGCTAACAAAACATACTAAAAACAGTTAAAAATAATTAAAACGGCCTTGTTACAATCCGAAATATAACTAAAAAATAACTTGAAGAACTACTAATTTCATTAAAAAGCATCTGCGCTGTCCACGTGGCCACCTTGAATCCTACCAGCTCAAAGTCCCCAGTTTAAAGCTCACCTGCAAGGGTAAAAAGGAATGGGTGAGTTTGGAAAACTCAGTGTCTAAAGTATCCCAACCAGAACCCAAATCAGTTCAAGCTTTACTCGGCCTAAGCCCTATTCAAAAATCAGAGTTAACTGGGCCTTAACCCATATCAATATTAATCTGGGCCATAGCCCTTTACAGTTCCAGAGTATACTGGGCCTAAGCCCTATTCAGAAATCAGAGTTAACTGGGCCTTAGCCCATATCAATATTAATCTAGGTCATAGCCCCTTGCAATATCAAAGTATACTGGGCCTAGCCCATATCAGTATCAATCTGGGTCATAGCCCCATTACAAGTCGAGATATATTGGGCCATGCCCATATTAACACAGTTGGGCCCATTGCAATACAGTTGGCCCATAACAAAACAGTCTCATATGATTAATGCATGATAACCCCATCCAACCCTGCATTTGCCTCCGTCCATCCCTACACTTCCTATGGGGAATAAATCACCCACGCCATCCTTACACTTACAGTGTTAGCACCGGTTGCGACACTAACTATAATCCGCAGCAAAGCTACTTATATCAGAATATGTGGCACAGCCACCAGAACGGGTTCTTCCTCCATAACAAAACCCAACCCCATGGAGTATGACATGTATACAGAGAATATATAATTAACAAGGCATGCTTCAGAAAGGCAGTTAGATTATAGTGTAAGAACAGTTATTTACCCTCGACGGGCGTAATCGTAAACTTACCCCTTTAGGGGTATTACGGTAATTCTACCTTACAGAGGTATTTCAGTAATTTTACCAGTCTTTTTAGGGTTTCATGCTCATTACAGTTATTAACATGTCTTCAGAATACTTACCAGACATTTTTACCGAAATGGGACCGTTGCCCATTACCCAATTTCGGCCCATCGAAGCCCAAATTCACTAAGGTGCACGAAATTGCGCACTTTGCAATCTTACCATTGAAGTTACCAAAATTATCAGTACAAACAATCCCACGAGCGCTCGCACACTCGCAAGTTCTCAAAATATCGACTTTTCGATAACTAAACAATCGGTACCCCCTACAAACTAAAAATGCTAATTTACTACACTAACCTCTCCTAGCCAAATATGCAACTCCAAAGTCCTACTTTCGGTACACCACTCCTTCTAATTCAAATCCCTTGAATTTAGCCTGTAGCAAAGTTTGAATTTCACTCAAACTCCTTCCATCGATTAGCAGCATCCTTATCCACTCCTTGCACTGCTTCAGCACGCTTCCAAGAGAGTCCTGATCAGACCCAACTCCTTCCCCACGCGTGCAGTAAAATCCCAACCTTCCATGTGCGAGGTGAGGCTCAAACCCCAGACCTCCGTCCGCCCTTGTGCCTTTTCCCGTGCTGCTAGCCACTGCACCACGCTTCTTTTTTTACTAATATAGGGTCACAATTAATTATAAGCCTTACCCGCTGAAGCTCCGGTCCGCTTAAAAATAAAGGAGAAATTTGCCTTCCCCGCCACTCGAACCTGCGACCTCCAGAAAACCCACTTACACTGCTTGCCACTTCGACACAACCTCTCTTTCGACGACTGCGTTTACTTATAAGCCTTATTCGCTTCAGTCACGGGCTACTTAAAAAATAAAACAAGTTTCGCTGTCCCCTGCATTAGAACTTGCGACCACTGGGTCTCCTTAGTGCACGGCTGCCACTGCGCCAAGGGCACTATTTGTGTCAAACTTCATTCGCAACTTCCTTTAAGGCCTATCTTTACGCCACCTGATTACTAAAAAAAAAGTATTGCGTGCGTCGTGCTTTGAACCCCATCCTCCGTTCCTGCTGCCTAGCGCCCCTAGCCACTGGGCCACACACTTCATTTGTGTCCAATCCCAGCCCAAACCACTTATAAGGCCTACTGCCCAGATCCCTTTAAGAATAAAAAAATGCTCAAAATTTTGCCAGAGCCCTGGGTCGAGCCTAGGACTTTTCCCGCACTATAAACCCTTCGTAATTTATTTAATTACTATCTAAACATACTAAATTAAATAATCCCATTTATTTGGGTCGTCTTCTACCCGAACTCGGACTCCAAACCCAATATTTCTAGGCCCAATTTTTGGGGCGTTACATGATATCATACTTACGCCAAAAAACATGGATAAGTTTATCACAATCTATACTCTTACCTCGTACACCATCATTTAGACATATCATTATATCATATAAATCAATCCAAGCAATTTAACACATTTACTCAAGCTATACGAGCTTATCAACCATAATCTTTCATATAAGCACACGTGAATATTCATTCCATCAATATATTTGGTAAGTTATTTAAACACATGCATTTACTTAAGCAATTTAGCCATGTACATCATGGAATTATCAATCAATCACAGGTAAGCTCACTATGCCATATAATCATTTATCTCATTTCAATAATTCATTGCAATCCATCAAATTTTAATATCCAATTAGGACTCTGACATTTTATCCATAACAGGGTATTATGAATCTTATTCGTACCTTTCCAAGTTTCAACTTCTCATAACTGTGCTTTACTCAAATATCTCCTTATCACAATCAATATGGTCGGATGTAACTTGGCTAGAGAGTACCTTTGTCTAAACAAAGTGGCTATCATACGCGTCAGGAAACATCACACTATCTCAAATCGGTGGCATGTATAGCTAGACTCTCATACATATGCTAGGTTAGTCTGAGAATCGACTAAACTATATCTCTAATACCACTAAATGTAACATCTCTTACCCATGTCCTACACCAGGACAGCTATGAAGCATTACCGGACTTAAACACAAACAATCATGCAATCGGACCGTAAAATTTCATTCATATTTTAAATCATGCTATCACATGCACAGGGTTAACGAAGCCCAAAACATACTTTAGAAAAGGTTCGGGACCAAACTGAGAACTTTGGAAAGCTCTGGAAAAAACTTAGATATTTTTCACATGAAACAGGGTCACATGCCCGTGTCCTCAGGTCGTGTAACTCTCTATTTATGCCGTCAGCAAATAAATTGAACCACACGACCAAGCCACACGCTCGTGTCCCCAGGCCATGTCCCTCATATCGTGGAGACACATGACCGTGTCTCATCCCATGTAGTTAACTCTTAGGCTATTTTCTAAGATTTTTTGTTACCCTTACATAGACACACATAGACATGGATCCAATGGCATTCAACATCCTCAATTATGATACAAACTTGTCATTTACCTGTCAACATGAATGTGTTACACATTCCCAAATTAAACCAAGACTAGTCATACCATAGTTATCTTTGTGCCAATTTATTTCAACTTATCATCAAACTTCCATGTTCAAAGAATTATTATTTTATCTCCATATTACACATTTAATTCATGGTCAGAAAACATGCATTCAACACACATGACATATTGCCAACCATGCATGACAAACAAACATAATCATATCTTCACATCATAAGCAATAAATCATAACATGACTAGCTAGACTTACAAGCCATAATCAATATGAGCCACATCTCATGGCCATATACAATAGCTCAAAATGGGCGAATACATTTGGCCAAATCATAATAACACATGTCATAGAACTAGGTCCTATACATGCTACTCACTTGACAATTCTAACATATGTAACAATATTCCAAAGGTATTGGCTTGATAGTGTGATGCTGCCTCCAACGATCTCCAACCTCGAGTAGACCTGACAACACTAAAAGAAATGGAAAGGAGGGAGTAAGCTTTATGCTTAGTAAGCTTACATGAAAAATAATAAGCAATGTATTAACATGTTATTTTTCAATTCCTCTCTATTTATTCAAAGTCCAATTAAGCTATTTTCTCGAATCACCGTTACTAAATCATTTATATCCAGAGCTATGGGACTCCAAATTGAGAACAGCTATTTTTCCCAGAAACAAACTAACATATATTCTTACCATAAAATTATCAGAATTTTTGGTCTAGCCAATAAGTACATTTTATTATTCAAAGTCTCCCCTATTTCACTATTTGACAACTTCGACCTTACTTTACTAAAATATATTTATCTCATAGTACGGGACTCGGATGATACTCCTGTCTATTTCCCTTGAAAGTAGACTCATTAAGGATTTTAAGCATGTAATTTATAACCCATGATTATTTTCATAAAAATTTTAATGATTTTCCAAAGTTAAGATAGGGAGCCTAAAATCACCCTGACCCTGACACACAAAAATTTAAATATCTCATAATATGAAATTCTTTTACTTACATCGTTTCCTCTGTGTAAAACTAGACTCAATAAGCTTTAATTTCATATCTTATTAAGTTACTAATTTGATTTCCACAATTTTTGGGGGATTTTCAAACTAGGACTACTGAAGCTGTCCAAACTGTTTTAGTACAATATAATGATACCGTCACAAGATTTTCATGAAATTACTCTCATAAGTATCACTCATTCATTTTCATTCTTATCACAATTCCATGGGTTTCGAGCACAAACCTATGCTATCACTTAGCATAACACTTTTCCAAACATGACAATTCATATGCATCATAATTGTATCATATAACATAAATTAGTTTATTATGGCAAGAACCCTTTTTATTTCATTTCTCATATTAATCTCATTGAATTTCTCAGAATCTCAATGGATATCCGTCAATTCATACAAGTGATCATTTCAAGTACACACTCCAACGAAACTCGCTCTTACAGCAGGATTACTAGTCTAGGCTAAATCCCCCATAATATAAACTCATAGAGTGTTGTCGGGATTACCAGTTCAGGCTAAATCCCCTGCAACGACATATACTCTAATGAGCTCAAATCTGAATTACTAGTCCAGGCTAAATTCAGATCCTAATCGAATTACTGGTCCGGGCTAAATCCATTTTAGCACACATATTCTTCAGGAGGCTAGATCACTTTACAAGTTCATGTCCGTCAATTTGTATCTTCCCTTTCTAAGGAGCACACTCCCGCGAACCTCCTTTCTTACAGCAGGATTACCAGTCTAGGCTAAATCCCCTGTAACATAAACTCATAGGGCATTGTTGGGATTACCAGTCCAAGCTAAATCCCCTACAACGACATATACCCTAATGAGCTCGGATCTGAATTACCAGTCCAGGCTAAATTCAGATCCTAATCGGATTACTCATCTGGGCTAAATCTGTTTACACATATTCTTTAGGAGGGCTATATAAGGACCGGATCACCCATTCAGGCTAGATCCTTTTTACCATCAATTCCTTTTTAAGAATCCATCGAATATCTTATTTCATTCAACCGAGATTTTTCTTCCTTTTATTATCAATCATGTCAATGTTTCATAAATTTTCATACATTGAGCACTCAAATCATATTCTTATCAAGAGCATACATTTATCATATAATCCTTATTTAAACAATTAACATACCTCACACATAGTATTTACTTGCAAATGGACTTACCTTCCTTTTCACTCTTTCACAAGTTATCCAACTTAATAAAACATCATGTTATATCAAATTCTCAATATATTCAGCTATTATATAGCAAGCCATCAATGATTGAACCATCAAACATTTCATATGCTACTAGTCATATATCATTGTTCTCACAAATTTTATATACCATTCTTTCATCACCTTTCAATATATTAAATCATGCCATTCGTGCAATAATAATATATAATTTTCAATTCAAATATAGCATTGCAATATTATTGACACACGAACTTAACTCGGCACCAAAATAGCAAAAAGGAACCTAACTGTTGATTTTCCATTTTTTACCCGATCTAGGTCCAATCCTCGTTTTCCTTGATCTATAATATCACATTTAGTCTAATTATTAGTCACATTATTTAATGTGATCAAAAAATCATATTTTGGAAAAATTATGTTTTTGCCCCTTAACTTTTTCAAAATTACACTTTTTCCCCTAGGCTCGTAAAATAATTTTTATTCAATTTCCTCAGTCTTTAAGCCTAGCCGAACCATTCTCATAACTATAGCAAACCAGAATTCTCATCAAAACACACTTTTATTCCATTTTTACAACTTTTACAAAATGGTCCTTTTAGACGTTTTCATCGAAAATCGCTTAGTAAAAAGTGTTTATTTAACACCCAACACTCATTTTCTACCATTAGACATCAAAATGCATGCATGTCACACATGGGTCAATTTTTAAACATGAACCCTAGCTCAAATTAATGGTAGAAATAGATTAGATCTTGTTACAGGGATTACAAAAACGTAAAAATCATTAAAAACGGGGTTAGAACGGACTTACAATTGAGCTTGGAAGCTTGAAAAACCCTAGCCATGGCTTCTCCATGCATGTTTTGGCCAAGAGGTTGAAGATGGACAAAAATTGGCTTTTAATTTTATTTTTAATTCATTTAATAACTAAATAACCAAAATACCCTTAATGAAAAACTTTGGAAACATGCCTAACCATGTCCATTTTTGTCCACCAACTTAACCAATGGTCTAATTACCATATAAGGACCTCCAATTTAAAATTCTATAATAATTGGACACCTCTAGCATGTAGAACTCAACTTTTACATTATTTACAATTTAGTCCTTTTGACTAAATTGAGTGCCCAAACGTCATAATTTTCGAACAAAATTTTCACGAAATCATTCCGTGAAATTTTAGACCATAAAATATAATAAAAATAAAATTTTCCTCATTGAATTTATGGTGCCGAAACCATTATTTCGACTAGGCCCAAAATCGGGATGTTACACTTTCCTCAAATCTCTAGCCTCTGAATCGACTTTCTTCTTTTCTTGGCTAAAATCATTGGCTTTGTAAGCCTAGTCAGCTAACACAAAAAATTCTTTCAAATCTAGAATCCCGACTCGAAGTTTAACATCCTCATTCAACCCGTCAACAAACCGCTTGTACATAATCTCTTCAATAGAAACATACTCTCGAGCATATTTACTCAACTGCACAAATTCTCTCTCTGTAACACCTCTAAACCGTAACCGTCGCTGGATTAGGGTTACAAGGCATTACCGATCATATCACAGTTCATACTAATACGCGATACACTTTATAATTCAAAATCTACTTTTAAGCTTTAGTTCAACAAATCATGTATTAACATCATGTATGAATATTATAAGTTTTAATCTCAATGAATCTCTATTATCAATCCACATGGTTATCAATCCACTTGATTATATATATTTTTTTTAAATAAAAATAAAAACACTTACCAAAGCCGAATTGCTACTTCACATATTAATATATTTCATAAACAACTATAGAGCAATAATTTATTTGCTAAATACCGAACCTTAATTGTTCATGCCATATATATATATATCCATTTGTTTTACTAATACAAAATATACTATTCATATGGTCTTTTATTTCATTGCATCACCCAAATGTATGACCATTCCATACTCCAGATTCCATCCTTCTTCATTTTTACCTTGTCAATTCATATGCATACATTTAATTAAATAAATGAAATAACATACACATATATCACCCTTAATGTAATCGTATATATATATTTGATTAACAAGCTTGACCGAATATATAAGCATGTAATTTTTATTATCAACCCAACTGTCAGTTTATAAATTTAAATTCCAACATGTAAAACTTACCATGTTCGAATACCCTTTATTGCCAATTCACAAAATACTCTCAAATCAAACATGACAACCAAATTTACATATACAATCATATTATATAATTTAATAAACAAACATATATGTTTTCAATACATTAATCCATAGCCGAACCTGGTAATGATGCACACATATAATATATATAGCTTACCTAAAATGATGATTACATTTAATATAAAATACATACCAAACAATCGGCCAAATTTATCCATGAAGCATATGCAATATTTATCAACTATTAGGCTAAATGAACATTTAACCAAAAGAATATAAAATCAAATTTAGGCATAACAAGCAAACCATTTTCAAAATACATAGTACCTAACACAACATCACACAAACAAGGCACATAACTACATAACCAAGGTGAACACAAACCAACTTAACATAACCGAATTTAACATCAAGCCATTTTCGCATGGCTATTATACAAACCAAAATCCAACATTTCCAAAACACATTCCAGCCTATAATGCCATTATTCGAGTTTGATTATTTAAATACCGAAGACGGTTGATAGTGTGATAGACTTTGCTGACGATCCCCGAGCTTGTAACTTGAATCCAAAATCTATAAAACAGAGTAAACATAACACACAGAGTAAGCTATCACAGCTTAGTAAGTTATAAGCAAATAAACATTCTGTAACGCCCCCAAGCCCGAAACTGTCACCGAAGTCGAGCTTGAGGAGTTACCGAACATAATTTATCAAATTAAGAACTTCAAATCTTTTGTTTCTACATTCACAGCTTTCTAGCTACTCGCGTCACAGTTACAAGAAAAATAATATCTCGAGTTACGAAACTCGAAATCAATATACGTAAATTTTTCCTAAATCTAGATTCATATATCTATTTACTAATTTTTTTCTAGAATTTTTGGTTGGTCAAATTAGTACAGTTTATTAGTTAAAGTCTCCCTTGTTTCAGGGTTCGACTGCTCTGACATTTGTGTATTACGAATCAGATATCTCACTATACAGAATTTCAATGACTACGAGGTTTGTTTCTATTAAAACTAGACTCAATAAGGAATCTTTACATATAAATAATGACTTCTAATTATTTTTTTACAATTTATTATGAATTTTTAAAGTCAGAACAGAGGATCTAGAAATCACTCTGGCCCTGTTTCACAAGGTTTCAAATATCTCATAAAGTATAATTTATATGCCTGTTTTTTTTTTTATCCATATGAAAATAGACTTATTAAGATTAAATTTCATAACTTGCTCATCATTTAATTCCATTCATACTATTTTTAGTGATTTTTCAAATTCATGTCATTGCTGCAGCAATATTCTGTTTTAAGGTAAATTTCATCTTTTCATGAGTTGTTATGAACTAGATAACCTATTAAACTTCCATGATATCAAACATGATCTAAATTTAACCATCACCATGACTTATTGTAACAGCCCGATTTTGGGCCTAGTCGGAACAGTAGTTTCGGGACCACTATTCCGAGGCCAGAGAAAATTATTTTAGTATTATTTTGTGTTATAATATAATTTTATAAGTGCATATAAATTTTGGTAAGTTAATTTTAGCAATTTCTAGTCCAATTTCGAAAAAGGACTAAATCGCGTAAAAGGTAAAAGTTGTGTTTTAATACCTAAAGGTGTTAAATTGCCTTGTATCTTAAATTGGGAGTCTTTAAAGTGAAATTAGGTCATTTAAAGAGTGATGGCCGGCCATGAGACAAGAAATGAAATGGTCAAACATGTTAGGTAAGTGTTGGGTGACTTATTTGGCAAATAAGTAATAAAATAAAGAAAAGAAAATATCATCTTTTCTTCATCTTCTCTCCACCAAAAAAATGGCAGCAAAGAAAGGGTTTAGAAGCTAGAAACCTTCAGCAAAGAAACTCCCTTTATAGTAAGTGATTTTAATGTTTTTTCTTGATGATTTTTACATTTTTTGGAACCCCTAAAGCATGAGCTTTCATATGAGGGGTCTATTTTGCAAAATGATGAAGAGTCTAGGGTTTTGCCATGAGAGTAAATGTGTTGTTTGCTGTGTTTTTATGGAAGATTATGAGTCCTATTTGTCTAATAAACAACTTTTGTGAAAGAAATTGCATGAAAACACCTTAAAAAGTGCTAGATTGCTAACTTGTAAAATGAGTTGTAAATGTGTGAAATAGTTGAAATTATGAGTTGCTATAGTTATGAAAATGGTTCATCTAGACTCAAGGAGTAAAGAAATGTGATAAAAATTATTTTATGAGCCTAGGGGTAATTTGGTAATTTTGGCAAAATATAGGGGCAAAATTGTAAAAATTGCCCAAGTGTGTCAATGGACTAATTTGATCAATACATTGTTTTAATAAGTTGAATGTGATATTTTAGATGATGAAAATCGAGATTTGGACCTAGAACGGAAAGAAATCGATTAAGGGATAATTACGTCTTTTTTTTCACCTTTGTGGTATCGAGGTAAGTTCATGTGTAAATAATGTAGTATAATTGTTATTTTTAAGTTATTGATGTTAAATATATGATATGCTGATTTTTATCATGAAATATATGCTTTGTGGTTATTTTCGAATAAAATGCAAGTTATGTGTATTATCTGTTAAATATAAAGTGCTACGGAGTATTGGTTTCGGTATTTTACGGAAGATGGCAAGGATATGTGTTCGAGGAAAATCCCGTTTGAACCTTAGGACTTAGGAATAGATTAGGATACAAGTGACATGTCACTAGGATGGTTGAGCATCCGAACTCGTTGAGTTGAGTCCGAGTTCCCTTATGGATGCGAATGTTCGAGCTCGTTGAGTTGAGTCCGAGTTCGTGAGATGTAACTAGGCATCGGAGCTCGTTGAGTTGAGTCCGAGTTCACTTATGGATGCGAACGCCCGAGCTCGTTGAGTTGAGTCTGAGTTCACTTATGGGCGGGTTACATGGTAGCTTGGCTACATATGTGGCACTTATGTGCAAACTTTCCATGTATCTGAATTATATTCTGATGTGTTCAACGGGTAAAATTCTACTCAAATGGAGGAATACTCGAGATGAAAGGGACGTATTAGTAAATGTTATGAAATGGATACTTTGAACAGGTATGTACTTAACCCTCGGGTTGAAAACTCGACATAACAACAATATGGTAAGATGGTAAATGAAAATGTGATATGAATGTCTCGGTGATGATTATACAAATGATGTTGTATTAATTTTGTGAACAATGATCATGAATGAGTAATTTTAGCCTTGACAGATTTGAGTTACTGCAGTAGTGTAACTTTGAAAATACACTAAAAATAGTGGAAAATGAGTTAGAGGTAGAATAAAATATGGGATTAAAGCTTAATGAGTCAATTTTCACATGAAAGAAACAGGGGAAGAAAAAGAATTCCATATTGTGTGATATTTGAATTCTTGTGAAACAGGGTCTGAATGAATTTGAGATCCCATATTCTAGCTTTAGAAATTCACCAAAAATTGTAAAAAAATTATTAAGAGTCATACCTTACATGCATGGATTCCTTATTGAGTCTATTTTTAGGGGAAATAAACTACATGGTCTTTGGAATTTTTTACAGGGAGAAATTCGTTTTGTAGTGCACAGGGGTCAGAGTGGTCATACCCTGAAATAGGGGAGACTTTAACTAATAAACTGTACTAATTGGCCCAACCAAAAATTCTAGAAAAAAATTAGTAAGTATACATATGAGTCTAGTTTCAAGAGAAATAGACGAGAACATTTTTTGAGTCTTGTACTATGAGATAATTGAACTTTCGTACAGAAGGGTCGGAATTGTCAGACAGTGAATTAGGGGTAACTTTGAGGAATAAACTGTACTATTTGGCTTAACCAAAAATTCTGGAAATTTTATGGAAGAAAGGAAAATAAGTCTAGTTTTAGGGAAAATTAAATGGAACTTAATTCGGAGTTTCGTACCTCCAGATATAAATAATTTAGTGACCGTTGCTTAGAAAGACAGCTTGTAGTGAACTTGAAAATATGTTGTAAACATTGATAAAACAAGTTAATGAGTTGCTTATTGTTTTCATATGAACTTACTAAGCGAAAGCTTACCCCTCTTCTTTCCCATGTTTTTTAGAGTTTCCAGGTTAGCTCGGGTTGGAGGCCGTCAGAGATATTATCACACTGTCAAGCTAACGCTATTGGTGTAGTGATTTCAAGTACTTTGAGCCTATGGCATGTATAGGAGTTTAAATATTAGAGTATGTGATATGGATTTAACCATATGTGTTGGCCTATTTTGATTATGGGGTTGTAAATCTATTTTAATTATGCATGCATGTGCTATGGTATTATGTGATGAGTTTATAATGATTTATAGTATGAATGTGGTAAAGATGTGAGTAAAATCTATGATATCTATTGCATGTGAAATTGCCATAATCATGACATGTTAGGAATGTTTAAGTACCTAATTTTGCCATGTTGTATATTATTGTATAAGTATGCGTGTATCTATTGTGAGTGTGACAAAATGGCTTGGAAAATAGCCTTGTATTTGTCCAGGTTTTTGGACACGGGTTTGGGACACGGGCGTGTGCTCTATACCCACACGAGAATATGAAGCCTTGATGCAAGAGATTTTCTAAGTTTTTCATGAGTTCTCGGTTGGGTCCCGAACCACTCCGAATGTATGTTTTGGGCCTCGTAAGCCCGTATATGGGATAGATTGTATGTGAAAATAAAAGTTTTTAATTATTTGAGATTTCATGGCCCTGTTTAGTATGGAAGTGTTAGTAAAAGTCAGGTAGCACCTCGAACCCCGTCCCGGTGTCGGATGCGGGCGAGGGGTGTTACACTTATCAATATCAAACATTTTCTCAACCAATCATGGCCATATCATAAAATTATTTACACAAAATAAATATATTGCTATACATGCCATACTTAAGTTTTACAAGCCATTTACCCAGATGAAAGTCCTTTGGATAGTGTGATCGAACCTTCGACCCGTCCCGATTCTCGAGCTGGCTTGTTCAAAACTACAGTAAATAAAGAGGAGGGAGTAAGCATAAATGCTTAGTAAGTTCATATGTAAATAACAAGTAACATAACAATACAAATATACCAAACAACTTTATCATGGTATCACCAAAACATATATCATATTTCTAAACATCATTCATCATCTTACTACCTTATCATTGTTGTATCTATTATCAACCCGAGGGTTAAGAACATACCTGTCCAAAGTGTCCATTTCACAACACTTACCAAAACGTCGCTTGCATCTTAAGTGTTCTTTCATTTCACTAGAAATTTCACCCGTTGAACACATCGGAATACAACTCGGATACACGGATAATTTGCACATAAGTGCCTCATATGTAATCAAGAAATCATGTAACCCGCCCCTAAGTGAACTCAGACTCAACTCAACGAGCTCGGATGCGTAGTTACATTTCACGAACTCGGACTCAACTCAACGAGTTCGGACATTCGCATCCATAAGTGAACTCGGACTCAACTCAACGAGTTCGGATGCTCAACCATCCTAGTGACATGTCACTTGTATCTTAATCTATTGCTAAGGTTCAAACGAGATTTTTTCCTCGATCTCACATTGCCGTCTTCCATGGAATATCGAAACCGATACTCGGTAGCAATTCATATTTATCAAGTAGTAAACATAATTTGCATATTACTCAACATTAACCACAAAGCATAATATTTCACGATAAAAAAATCAGCATATCATATAATTAACATCAATAACTTAAAAATAACAATTATGCTACATTATTTACACATGAACTTACCTCGTATGCGAAAATGGCTACTTTTACCATTTCGTCCACAACTTGGTATTTTTCCATTTTAGCCCGAATTTCAGTTTTCCTTGCTCTATCATTTAAAATATAGTCTAATTAGGACTCACATTATTCAAATTGACCCAAAATCATATTATGGCAAAATTACAATTTTGCCCCTAAACTTTTGCATATTTACACTTTTGCCCCAAAGCTCGTAAATTAAACTTCAGCCTATTTTCTTATGTTTTATGACATGCTGATCATTTTTCCCTTCTATGGAAACATTAAATTCTCACTCTAACATGTACTTATGACTATTAGGTATTTTTACCGATGAAGCCCTTTTGCTAGTTTTCGCTTAAAACCGAGTAGCACAAGTTGTCTAACATAATTTAAAACCTCATATTCTATCATAAAACACCAAAATACACAAATTTCACCTATGGGTATTTTTCCAAATATGAACCCTAGGTTGAATTATTCTTAGCATAAGCTTAATCGAGCTACCGGGACTCCAAAAACGTAAAAATCATTAAAAACGAGGCTAGAACGGACTTACAATCGAGATTGGAAGCTTGAAAAACCCTAGCCATGGTTTCTCCTTGCTATATTCGGCCATGGGGTTGAAGATGAGCAAAATTGGCTTTTAATTTTGTATTTTAATTTATTTTACCCCTAAATGACCAAAATGCCCTTACTACTAAACTTTCCAAAAATTCCATCCATGTCCAATTTTTGTCCATAGACTTAGAAATTGGTAAAATTTCTATTTAAGACCTCCTAATTAATATTTTAAAACAATTTCATACTAGAAACTTCTAGAATGTAAGTTTTACAAATTATTCGATTTAGTCCCTAATTTCAATTTAAGCACTTTATGCATAAAATTTCTTCACGAAATTTTCACACAATCATACAATCATATCATAGACCTCAAAATAATCATAAAATAATTATTTCTATCTCGGATTTTGTGGTCACAAAACCACTATTCCGACTAGGCCCAAAATCAGGATGTTAAAACTCTCCCCCCTTTAGGGATTTTCGTCCCCGAAAATCTTACCAGAAAAGTTGTCTTCACTTAGATTCCTCAATTTCATATTCGGTGCTGAAGAACTTTCACTCAGGCGGTGCCTCCAATATATCTCATTAATTTCTCATATATTCTGAAAGTTTACGAACTCATCTCTTAATTGTTCTTAAATTTTCAACCCTTCTCCGTTTCCCTTGTCATCTTGACATAAAACCAGATCTCAATTTGGTTAATGGAGACTAGAATTCCAAGAAATTCAACAATCAAAAAGACCTGAAATTCCATGAATCTGATGAGTAGGAATTCATTCAATACCGATATGATTTATAGATCTCGCCAAACATTTAACAATAGGATACATCACATTTTCCTCTTTCCGCCATGGAAATAATTCTGATATGGCCTCAAGAATAATCCTTCTCATTTCCATCCCAATATCAACACTGGCAAGGATAATTTTGATAGATCCCAATGCTTGGCTTTAACCTCTTTAACAACTCAGATTTTATGTAACATCGAATGCTCTAAACTATCACATTACCTCACTGTCTTGAAATACATCACAATTCATACAACGGTACATTACTAAAAGTTAGGAAGTCTTTACTTAATGTAGACTAGTCTAGTTCAGACGCTTCGGTTACCAATATTCTCATCTATCCGAACTCTGTCAACATGTAATAAACTTTTCAGCTTTCACAAGACGAAAACCTTATCATTCGTAGTGACTTTAACTAATATCCAACTCTTTCTAATAAATATACACTTCTCGTTAAGACTATTTACTCTTTTATCTGTACAAAATGAAATTCTATTATCAGACTTGAGAAAATAATCCTGACATAATTGTCACATGAAATCTTCCAAATAAATAATTCACCATACCGACTGAAACTCGCGCTTTTATCACCTATGCCTTTACTGATGTCAAATCCTTACACAGAAATTAGAAAAAATCCTAATACTAAAATCACCACATTACCAAGATCAAATTAGAAGTATAGTCATATTTGACATGATTATCACGAGCTGAAGAACGCACTTCGAACACGAGTCATAATTGACAAATTATGGAACAAAGATAACAAGGAAACCGAATAAAGAAATCCAAGATAGAGAAATCCAGAATAAAGAAATCCAGAATAAAGAAACCCAAGATACGATACTATATCGGAGAATCGAAAACCAAACTCATAGAGAAAATACAGAATACCTCGATAATTCTTCAAAGAAAGAAAGTCCAGAAGAAAACATCATTTAATCCCACTGAAATCAAATATAACAAGATCAATATATCTTCCCATACATATATCAGATGAAGCATCAAGTAGAAGAAAAAGAATCATAATATCATATGTATTCTCTCATCAATTCTTATCAGACGAAATGAAATAGAATACCCGATGAAATAGAGCAATATAAATTATAAACCAGTCAGACTACCAATGTAACACCCCGAACCCGAGACCGACACCGGAGTCGGACACGAGATGTTAACAAACTTTGAAAAATTTTTCCAGACACTGCCCAGTCTGAGTACTAGTCGCTTCAAAAATCATATCTTGAGTTTCACAACTCGAAAATCAGTTTTGTGATTTTTCCCTGAAACTAGACTCATGTCCCCACCTATGTATTTTTTTCTAGAATTTTTGGTCGGGCCAATTAGTACAGTTTATTAGTCAAAGTCTCCCATGTTACAGGGGTCGACTACACTGACCTTTTCCCATTACGACTTGCATATCTCTCTGCACAGAGCTTCAATACTGATGCCGTTTATTTCTATGGAAACTAGACTCAGAGAGGAATCCATACATATATGGTATGACCCCTAATTATCTCTGGTCAATTTATAGTGAATTTCCAAAGGCGGAACAGGGAATCCAGAAACTGTTCTGGCCCTGTTCCACAAGAACCCGAATATCTCTTACTGTACTGTTCCTATGATTGTTTCGTTACTTCCATATGAAAGTAGATTCATCAAGGTTCGATTACATAATTTATTCACTATTTAATTCCACTCCTACGAATTCTTGTGATTTTTCCAATCCACACCACTGCTGCTATCAGCTTCTGTTTTCAAAGTAAACCTTACCTAATTTGGGGTTTCATGGACCAACTAGGGCCTTGTCATACATAAGCCCACATATGATCATACTAAGCCATTCTAGTGGCTGATCATTTGCTCAACACTTCCATTCCAACTATAGTTACATCATGAAACCATCTATACATTCATAAACACGAATGGTCTAATGCCATACTCCACTTCTACAAGCCATTTCGCATGGCTGTACACTTATACATTTCATAAAGTACTCGAAAAACAACAATGGGTAGTCCTATACATGCCATATCAAGATTCAACCAAAATAGTACCCAAAAGAGCCTTTGATAGTGTGGGCGACTTCGACTTCAAGATCCCGAGTCCGATAGCTGGAGAACCAAAATCTATAAAACAGAGGGTAAGC
>NC_053430.1:65917886-66086593 GCF_007990345.1 Gossypium hirsutum
AAAATTTTCGGTCTTGGTGAATTAATGGCTTAATTCATGATTTGGGGCAAAGGTTGGGTTTGGGGGACAGGATGAGAACATTGTTAACCGAAACCTTTGAATTGGACTAGCCTGTGTTGAGCAAAGACTTCCTAATTTTCTGTGATGTATTGTTGTTTGAATGGTGACGTGTTTTAAGACAACAAGACAAGTGATAGCTTAAAGTATCTGATATCATAGAAAGACTTGAGTTTGCTATAGTGCAAATGACTTGGGTAGTAAAATATGATGAGATGGTATTGTATGATCCTTGTGTAGAATATTTGAAATGTTAATGGGGTGGTTAAAGCCGAGCATCAAGTTCGACCAGAGTTATCTCTACCAGTATTGATATTAGGATGGAAAATGAGAAAGGATTATCCTCAAGGCCCTATCAGGATCATCCCTTTCTTTGAAAGAGAAATATGTCATGTAGCTTATTGTTAAATATTTGACGAGATATGTAAATCATGCTGGTATGTACTGTATTTTCACTCATCAGGTTTGAGGAATTTCGTGTCTTTATGAATGTAGGCGAGGAATTTCGTGTCTTTATGAATGTAGGACATCTTGAGATTCTAGTCTCCACTAATCGAATTGAGATTTGGGTTTCATATCATGATTTCTTAGGAAAGCCAGAGGAGGCTTTGAAATGAAAGGTAACAGAGAGTTGAACTGGCAAATAATCGGACTGTGTGGATTATAAAGAGTATGAGGCCGAGATGAACTGGCTAGTTTCACTATTCGAATTTGAAACAGATTCAGGTACGAATGTGTGACAACCCAAATTAGACCCTGGTCGGAATGTGGTTTCGAGACCACATTACCGAGCCAAAAATTTATTTTTGTGTTTTAATTACATAAATTTTTGTGTGACAGCGAATATATGAGAAATTAAATGCTTAATATTAGCTTTAGGATTGTGAATTAATTCGAAAAGGACCTAGTTGACGAAGTTAGAAAAGATGATAGATGAATTATAAGGAGTAATTAATAATAGGGAGAGGAAGCATGGCTTTGCATGTCAAATTACCCATAAAATACATGGTGGCCGGCCAAGGAGTGATGATGCTCCACTCATTCTAATTTAATATGGTTTTTTTGGTTAACAAATGATGGGAATAATAATAGGAAAGTGAACAAAAAAAAGGGGTGTTCATACTTGCCATCTCCTAGCCGAAAACCAAGAAAAAGAAGGGAGAAAAATTTGAAGAAGTTCGGCCATTGCTTGTATCTAGGAGGAGTGTTTAATGTTGTGGCATAAAATGAGGGGTTTGAATGCTTAATAAGGAGGGAAGAAGGATGTTCATGTTTTCTTTCTTTGCATTGTCGTAACTAGAGGAAGAGGAGCAAGATTCGGCCAAGGTGGTCCTTTAGATCAGGTATGTTCAATGATATTTTTGGAAGTTTACACAACCTTTGGGTGATGAGTCTAAATTCTATCTATCCCATGGTTGGATTTGGGGTTGTTGGAGAGTTAGGATTCGGCTAAGGAGCTTAAAAAATTTTAGTTGATACCTTGATGCTATTAGCATGCTAGTTATATGGATGTGTTAAGTTGCTTGTTATGTTAGCATGAAAGTTGAAATTGTTAAGCTATTTTGTTGGAGGTGCCGAATTTAGGACTAAGAAGAGAATGAGTATTCGGCTAACATAGTGGAAAGGTGGGTGTTGCCGATTGCTAGATTTAGACTATGGGAGTGGCTATAATGGGCATTAAGATGTGGAACTTAAGAAATGTAGTTATATGTGGATTTACATGATGTTACAAATAGATGTGAAAATATGCTAGATTAGGAAAATTCGATCAAGTGTTCATGAGATGAAATTAGGTGTTTAAATGATGTATAGTTGACATTGTACATATATACATACATTCGGCCATCTAATTGAGTATGAAGGTGGTGTTAAATCTAATTGTGATGCCCATTCCGAAGTATATATACATATATATATACATAAGTATGCCCATTCGTGATGTTACCTTTAATTATGTGTATAATCGACTAAATGGGTAATTAGTGAGGATGGTTGCCGAATATACAAACATACATATTCATGTGTAATTGAATTATGAATGTTTAGCAAGATGGTTAAACTAGTTGATTTATTGATTAAGCTTAAGGAGTTAAAGGAGGAGAATCAAGCAAAGGCAAAGAAAAGATCATCGAGTAGCCGAGTTGGAACCGTCTTACCCAACACAAAGTAAGTCATTAAGCATATAGTTTGTATTAATTTAAATGATCATAACGTCTATGTAATGATGCTGAATGGAATGATAAATATATATATACATGTATGCATGTGGTGATGAAAGTGTTGAATGAAAAGAAAAGAGGTGAGATATATTGAGTCGTTGATCTCGGCACTAAGTGTGCGGGTATAAACATTTATGATCATGAGATTGGCACTAAGTGTACGGGTTTAAATTGTACAGCACTAAGTGTGCGAGTTTGATTATATAACACTAAGTGTGCGAGTTTGATTATATAGCACTAAGTGTGCGAGTTTGATTATGTAGCACTAAGTGTGCGAGTTGATTATATAGCACTGAGTGTGCGGACTTAATATATACTTTTGAATCACTATGGACACTAAGTGTGCGACATTATTAAGTTGATCACGGACAGCGGATCGGGTAAGTACCTTGAGTTCATGGCTAATAGGCGCTATGTTTATATTTGGAGTTGAGCTTGGTAAGTTTGAACCTATGTGACAATTATAACTGAAGTCATGTACATAAGATTTATCGTGGAATAGGTGAAAGGTCGTTTAGTTGTATGATTGTAACGAAAATACAATGATGTATGAAAATGCCTCAAATATCCTATTGATTAGTATATGGAATGTGAATGCATGACTTGGTATGAGATTGAACCGATAGGTCTAAGGAACTATGGTATGGTTCGGTATGGATGGAGTAACTAGCCTCGTTCCATTTTGTTTCCTCTTGTGATAATGTTATTAATGGATGGTAGTGCATTGCTTATGACTTACTGAGTTATATACTCACTCGGTGTTTCCTTGTCACCTATTTTAGGTTTCTTGGACTCGTCTCTTTTTGCGTGATCGGGCCTTCATCGAAGTCATCACACCGGCTAGCAACTTTTGGTATCTTCTTTTTAGTCGGTCTAGGAGAACATTTCGGCATGTATAGGCTAATATGTTTTGTTGAAATTTGGTATGTAAACTTTTAGCCATGCGAAAATGGCATAAATGTTCGGATGGGTTTGGTTATATAATGTTAGGTCGTAAGTCTTGGAAATTCGATTATTATGCCATATGTCATGGTTGATTATTTTTGGTGTCAAAATTCATGATATGGCAATAGTGTAGTAGGGAGATGTTTGACAATGATTAGCCCTTGGCATGGCTAGTCATGATCATGATTTGTGATATGTATGATGAATTACTAGTTAGATCAAGGAGAAATCACGAAATAGGCATAGTTGCTTTAGTAACAGATGCTGGCAGCAGCAGTGACGTGAGATTGGAAAATCACTAAAAATAGTAGGAGTGGAATTAATTAATGAATAAATTATGTAATCGAAGCTCGATGAGTCTATTTTCATATAGAAGAAACGAAACGACTATATGAGCTGTATGTTAGGAGATAATTAAACTCTTGTGAAACAGGGACAGAGCGATTTCTGGATTCCCTGTTCCGACTTTAGAAATTCATTATAAATTAACCAGAGATAATTAGAAGTCATGCCATATGTGCATGGATTCTCCTTCGAGTCTAGTTTCTATAGAAACAAACGACATCAGTAATGAAGCCCTGTACAGGGAGATATCCAAGTCGTAATGCGCAAAGGTCAGTGTAGTCGATCCCTGTAACATGGGAGAATTTGACTAATAAACTGTACTAATTGGCCCAACGAAAAATTCTATAAAAAAATATGTAGATGGGCATATGAGTCTAGTTTTAGAGAAAATTTACATAACTGGATTTCGAGTTTCAGAACTCAAGATATGATTTTTAAAGTGACTAGTACGCAGATTGGCAGCTTGTCTGGGAAATTTTTTTTAAGTGGTTTGAAGTCTGTTAGCACCTCGTGTTCGACTCCGGCGACGGCCTCGGGTTCGGGGTGTTACATTTCATTGGTATCAGAGCCAGGTTTAGTCGGTTCTAGGACTACCATAGCACGTATGAGTCTAGCTATACATGCCTTAATGTTAATGTTTAAATGTGTGATGACTTCTGACGGTTAAAATTTTTGTTTGATTAGTAAATGGATCCCGGTGTAGAGAGAACCTTGGCGGATGACATTGAAAGTGTAGCGGCTGCTCCTGCACAAGGGACGCCGCCTGTTGAACCTCAGTCATCTGCGAATAATCAAGGTAAGGGGGCTAAACAAGCCTTCTTTACCATGATGAATGAGTGGGTCGTGCAATATGCCCGAACCAATCCGGCTGTCCAACAATTCCCGAATTTGAATAATCCACCCCAAGAGCCCGTAATGCGATCAGTTACTGATCCTGTGAGGCTGAGTAAGCCACCTGTAGACTTGATTAGGAAGCGCGGGGCCGAGGAGTTCAGGGCCATAGTTACTGATGATGCTGAAAGGGCCGAGTTCTGGCTTGATAACACCATTCGGGTGTTTGATGAACTGTCATGCACGCCCGATGAATGTCTAAAGTGTGCTATATCCTTGTTGCGGGACTCAGCCTACTATTGGTGGAGGACCCTGATTTCCATAGTCCCAAACGAACGAGTAACTTGGGACTTCTTTCAAACGGAATTTCGAAAGAAATATATTAGTCAACGGTTCATTGATCAAAAGCGTAAGGAATTTTTGGAACTCAAGCAAGGCCGTATGATAGTATCTGAATACGAACATGAATTCGTAAGACTCAGTAGGTATGCCCGGGAGTGTGTAGCTGATGAGGTTGCTATGTGCAAAAGATTCGAAGAAGGATTGAATGAAGATTTAAAGCTACTAGTGGGTATTTTGGAGATAAAAGAATTCGTAACACTAGTCGAACGAGCCTGCAAGGCGGAAGAACTTGGAAAGGAGAAGAAGAAGGCTGAATTTGAAGCTAGAGACTATCGTAAAAGATCGACGGGTAAAGCTCCGTTCTCAGCTGTAAAGAAGTTCCGGGAGGACACTAATAAGTCGAGGACGACTGCGGGAATTTCCATCAGAGCACGAGCATCGACGGACTCCCGAGCTACTTCGGTAGCTAGTGTGGGCAATAATCGTCAAGAGAAACCTGAATGTCCCCAAAGCGGAAGACGACACCTAGGTGAATGTTGGGGTAAGTCTACTAACAGGGCCTGTTACGGATGCGGTTCAAAGGACCACTTCATTAGAGATTGCACGGAGCTTGATGAGAAGAATAAGATTCAAGGTGCAAGACCTAGTGGAGTGACAACTAGAGGTAGACCACCGAGAATTTTAGGAGGTAGGGGTGGTAGTCAGAGAGGGGCCTCTGATACGGCTGTTCGAGCTGAGAACCGTACTCCTGCTAGAGCATATGCCATTCGTGCACGAGAGGAGGCATCCTCCCCTGACGTCATCACTGGTACCTTCACCCTCTTTGATACTAATGTGATTGCATTGATTGACCCTGGCTCTACTCATTCATATGTATGTGAAACCTTAGCATCCAGTAAGACTCTACCTGTTGAGCCTACTGAGTTCGTAATTCGAGTGTCAAACCCTTTGGGTCAATACGTACTTGTTGATAAAGTGTGTAAGGGATGCCCTCTAATAATCCGAGAATCCTATTTTTCGGCCGATTTGATGCTTTTACCGTTTGACGAATTTGATGTTATTCTTGGTATGGATTGGTTGACCGTACATGATGCAGTGGTGAACTGCAAAAGAAAAACCATCGATTTGAGGTGCGCAAATAACGAGATAATCCGAGTTGAGTCTACGGACTTAAGGGGGTTGCCAGCTGTAATATCAGCAATGTTGGCCCAGAAATATGTAAGAAAAGGGTGCGAAGCATACCTTGCGTATGTACTTGATGACAAAGAATTAGAAAAGAAACCCGAATCTGTACCGGTGGTTTGTGAATACCCGGATGTTTTTCCTGAAGAATTACCGGGTTTACCACCTGTTCGGGAGGTAGAGTTTGGTATTGAGCTTGTACCTAGAACTACGCCAATTTCGATAGCTCCGTATCGTATGGCACCAACTGAATTAGAGGAATTGAAAGCTCAATTGCAAGAGTTGACGGATAGAGGTTTCACTCGACCAAGTTTCTCACCTTGGGGTGCACCAGTATTGTTCGTGAAAAGAAGGACGGAACCATGAGGTTGTGCATTGACTATCGTCAACTGAATAAAGTGACGATAAAGAATAAATATCCATTACCACGTATTGATGATTTGTTTGATCAACTAAAGGGAGCCTCAGTGTTTTCAAAGATAGATTTGAGATCGGGTTATTATCAGTTGCGGATTCGAGATTCGGACGTACCCAAAACTGCTTTCAGAACGAGGTACGGTCACTACGAGTTCTTAGTGATGCCGTTCGGGCTCACTAATGCCCCTGCGGTATTTATGGATTTGATGAATCGGATCTTCAGACAGTATTTGGACCGGTTCGTAGTTGTGTTCATTGATGACATCTTAGTCTATTCAGGAGATGAGACCGAACATGCTGAGCACCTGAGATTAGTGTTGCAAATTTTGCGGGATAAGAAGTTATATGCTAAGTTCAGTAAGTGTGAGTTCTGGTTAAGAGAGGTTAGCTTCTTGGGTCATGTGGTATCCGCATCGGGTATTCGAGTTGACCCGAGCAAAATTTCAGCCATACTTAACTGGAAGCCTCCAAGAAATATTACTGAAGTTCGGAGCTTCCTGGGGCTCGCCGGTTATTACCGACGATTTGTAAAAGGTTTCTCGATGATAGCTGCACCGTTGACGAAACTACTCCAAAAAGATGTTGAGTTTGAGTGGACAGAGAACTGTCAGAAGAGTTTCGATCGACTAAAGACCTGTTTAACCGAAGCTCCAGTACTAGTACAACCGGAGTCCGGCAAAGAGTTTGTCATTTACAGTGATGCATCCTTACTCGGGCTAGGTTGTGTGTTGATGCAAGAAGGTCGAGTTGTGGCTTACGCGTCGAGACAATTAAAGCCGCACGAAAGAAACTATCCGACCCATGATCTTGAATTGGCGGCCATAGTGTTCGCCCTGAAAATATGGCGGGATTACTTGTTTGGGGAAAAGTGCCATGTATTTTCGGATCACAAAAGTATCAAATATTTGATGACTCAAAGAGACTTAAATCTGCGACAAAGACGTTGGCTTGAGTTGTTGAAAGATTATGAGCTTGTCATTGATTACCACCCGGGAAAGGCTAATGTGGTTGCGGACGCCTTAAGCCGGAAATCACTGTTTGCTTTACGAGCGATGAATGTGCACTTGTCTGTTCTACCCGACAATGTGTTAGTAGCTGAATTAAAGGCCAAACCATTATTGATTCGTCAAATTCGTGAAGCTC
This sequence comes from Gossypium hirsutum, assembly GCF_007990345.1. Taxonomy (NCBI): domain Eukaryota; kingdom Viridiplantae; phylum Streptophyta; class Magnoliopsida; order Malvales; family Malvaceae; genus Gossypium; species Gossypium hirsutum. The sequence goes on from NC_053430.1 coordinate 65,925,368, forward strand.
AGAAAATCGACGATGAATTGGTTGTAAAACGGGCTGAATGTATTCCGAATATGGAATCCGAATTTCAAATTGATGATGACGATTGTTTGAGGTTCAGAAGTCGGTTGTGTGTTCCAAGAAATTCAGAACTCATTTCAATGATTCTGAACGAAGCCCATTGTAGCCGAATGTCAATTCACCCGGGGAGTACGAAAATGTACAACGATTTGAAACGTCAGTTTTGGTGGCATGGTATGAAACGAGACATCTCCGACTTTGTTTCGAGATGTTTAATATGTCAACAAGTGAAAGCGGAACATTAAGTGCCTTCAGGATTACTTCAGCCGATCATGATACCCGAGTGGAAATGGGATCGAGTCACAATGGACTTTGTGTCCGGACTGCCATTGTCAGCAAGTAAGAAGGATGCGATTTGGGTTGTTGTTGATAGACTGACTAAGTCGGCTCACTTTATCCCCGTGCGTACGGATTTTTCATTGGATAGACTAGCCGAATTGTATGTTTCTCAGATTGTGAGATTACACGGGGTACCTATTTCTATCGTGTCGGATAGAGATCCGAGATTCACCTCGCGATTTTGGAAGAAATTGCAAGAAGCTTTGGGTACCAAGCTGCATTTTTGCACCGCTTTTCATCCACAAACCGATGGCCAATCTGAGCGGATAATTCAAATACTCGAGGATATGTTGAGATGTTGTGTTTTAGAGTTTTGTGGTTCATGGGAAAGATATCTGCCTTTGATCGAATTCGCTTACAACAATAGTTTTCAGTCAAGCATTAAGATGGCACCTTACGAGGCTTTATACGGTCGTAAATGCCGTACCCCATTATTTTGGACTGAACTTAGTGAAAGTAAGATCCTTGGGGTTGATTTGATTAAGGATGCCGAGCAGAAAGTCCGAGTAATTCGCGAAAGTTTGAGAACCGCTTCGGATCGTCAAAAGTCGTATGCGGATTTGAAAAGAAAAGACATTGAATATCAGGTTGGAGACAAAGTATTTCTCAAAGTTTCACCCTGGAAGAAGGTGCTTAGATTTGGTCGTAAGGGCAAATTGAGTCCGAGGTTCATCGGTCCGTACGAAGTATCCGAACGAGTTGGACCCGTTGCATACTGATTAATTTTGCCCCCTGAGCTCGAAAAGATTCACAACGTTTTTCATGTCTCGATGCTTCGACGATATAGGTCCGATCCATCGCACGTAATTCCTCCATCGGAGATCGAGATTCAATCTAATTTGAGTTACGAAGAAGAACCAGTTCGTATTTTAGCACGTGAAGTAAAAGAACTACGAAACAGGAAAATCTCATTAGTGAAGGTACTGTGGCATAAACACAGAATTGAAGAAGCCACTTGGGAACTTGAGGACTCTATGAAGGATCGATATCCAAAATTATTTACCAGTAAGATTTTCGGGGACGAAAATTTCTTATGTGGGGGAGAGTTGTGACAACCCAAATTAGACCCTGGTCGGAATGTGGTTTCGAGACCACATTACCGAGCCAAAAATTTATTTTTGTGTTTTAATTACATAAATTTTTGTGTGACAGCGAATATATGAGAAATTAAATGCTTAATATTAGCTTTAGGATTGTGAATTAATTCGAAAAGGACCTAGTTGACGAAGTTAGAAAAGATGATAGATGAATTATAAGGAGTAATTAATAATAGGGAGAGGAAGCATGGCTTTGCATGTCAAATTACCCATAAAATACATGGTGGCCGGCCAAGGAGTGATGATGCTCCACTCATTCTAATTTAATATGTTTTTTTTTGGTTAACAAATGATGGGAATAATAATAGGAAAGTGAACAAAAAAAGGGGTGTTCATACTTGCCATCTCCTAGCCGAAAAACCAAGAAAAAGAAAGGGAGAAAAATTTTGAAGAAGTTCGGCCATTGCTTGTATCTAGGAGGAGCGTTTGATGTTGTGGCATGAAAATGAGGGAGTTTGAATGCTTAATAAGGAGGGAAGAAGGAGTGTTCATGTTTTCTTTCTTTTGCAATTGTCATAACTAGAGGAAGAAGAGGAAGCAAGATTCGGCCAAGGTGGTCCTTTAGATCAAGGTATGTTCAATGATATTTTTGGAAGTTTACACAACCTTTGGGTGATGAGTCTAAATTCTATCTATCCCATGGTTGGATTTAGGGTTGTTGGAGAGTTAGGATTCGGCTAAGGAGCTTAAAAAATTTTAGTTGATACCTTGATGCTATTAGCATGCTAGTTATATGGATGTGTTAAGTTGCTTGTTATGTTAGCATGAAAGTTGAAATTGTTAAGCTATTTTGTTGGAGGTGCCGAATTTAGGACTAAGAAGAGAATGAGCATTCGGCTAACATAGTGGAAAGGTGGGTGTTGCCGATTGCTAGATTTAGACTGTGGGAGTGGCTATAATGGGCATTAAGATGTGGAACTTAAGAAATGTAGTTATATGTGGATTTACATGATGTTACAAATAGATGTGAAAATATGCTAGATTAGGAAAATTCGATCAAGTGTTCATGAGATGAAATTAGGTGTTTAAATGATGTTATAGTTGACATTGTACATATATACATACATTCGGCCATCTCAATGAGTATGAAGGTGGTGTTAAATCTAATTGTGATGCCCATTCCGAAGTATATATACATATATATATACATAAGTATGCCCATTCGTGATGTTACCTTTAATTATGTGTATAATCGACTAAATGGGTAATTAGTGAGGATGGTTGCCGAATATACAAACATACATATGCATGTGTAATTGAATTATGAATGTTTAGCAAGATGGTTAAACTAGTTGATTTATTGATTAAGCTCAAGGAGTTAAAGGAGGAGAATCAAGCAAAGGCAAAGAAAAGATCATCGAGTAGCCGAGTTGGAACCGTCTTACCCAACACAAAGTAAGTCATTAAGCATATAGTTTGTATTAATTTAAATGGTCATAACGTCTATGTAATGATGCTGAATGGAATGATAAATATATATATACATGTATGCATGTGGTGATGAAAGTGTTGAATGAAAAGAAAAGAGGTGAGATATATTGAGTCGTTGATCTCGGCACTAAGTGTGCGGGTATAAACATTTATGATCATGAGATTGGCACTAAGTGTACGGGTTTAAATTGTACAGCACTAAGTGTGCGAGTTTGATTATATAGCACTAAGTGTGCGAGTTTGATTATATAGCACTAAGTGTGCGAGTTTGATTATGTAGCACTAAGTGTGCGAGTTGATTATATAGCACTGAGTGTGCGGACTTAATATATACTTTTGAATCACTATGGACACTAAGTGTGCGACATTATTAAGTTGATCACGGACAGCGGATCGGGTAAGTACCTTGAGTTCATGGCTAATAGGCGCTATGTTTATATTTGGAGTTGAGCTTGGTAAGTTTGAACCTATGTGACAATTATAACTGAAGTCATGTACATAAGATTTATCGTGGAATAGGTGAAAGGTCGTTTAGTTGTATGATTGTAACGAAAATACAATGATGTATGAAAATGCCTCAAATATCCTATTGATTATTATATGGAATGTGAATGCATGACTTGGTATGAGATTGAACCGATAGGTCTAAGGAACTATGGTATGGTTCGGTATGGATGGAGTAACTAGCCTCGTTCCATTTTGTTTCCTCTTGTGATAATGTTATTAATGGATGGTAGTGCATTGCTTATGACTTACTGAGTTATATACTCACTCGGTGTTTCCTTGTCACCTATTTTAGGTTTCTTGGACTCGTCTCTTTTTGCGTGATCGGGCCTTCATCGAAGTCATCACACCGGCTAGCAACTTTTGGTATCTTCTTTTTAGTCGGTCTAGGAGAACATTTCGGCATGTATAGGCTAATATGTTTTGTTGAAATTTGGTATGTAAACTTTTAGCCATGCGAAAATGGCATAAATGTTCGGATGGGTTTGGTTCTATAATGTTAGGTCGTAAGTCTTGGAAATTCGATTATTATGCCATATGTCATGGTTGATTATTTTTGGTGTCAAAATTCATGATATGGCAATAGTGTAGTAGGGAGATGTTTGACAATGATTAGCCCTTGGCATGGCTAGTCATGATCATGATTTGTGATATGTATGATGAATTACTAGTTAGATCAAGGAGAAATCACGAAATAGGCATAGTTGCTTTAGTAACAGATGCTGGCAGCAGCAGTGACGTGAGATTGGAAAATCACTAAAAATAGTAGGAGTGGAATTAATTAATGAATAAATTATGTAATCGAATATCGATGAGTCTATTTTCATATAGAAGAAACGAAACGACTATATGAGCTGTATGTTAGGAGATAATTAAACTCTTGTGAAACAGGGCCAGAGCGATTTCTGGATTCCCTGTTCTGACTTTAGAAATTCATTATAAATTAACCAGAGATAATTAGAAGTCATGCCATATGTGCATGGATTCCCCTTCGAGTCTAGTTTCTATAGAAACAAACTACATCAGTAATGAAGCCCTGTACAGGGAGATATCCAAGTCGTAATGCCTAAAAGGTCAGTGTAGTCGATCCCTGTAACATGGGAGACTTTGACTAATAAACTGTACTAATTGGTCCAACAAAAAATTCTATAAAAAAATATGTAGATGGGCATATGAGTCTAGTTTCAGGGAAAATTTACAGAACTAGATTTCGAGTTTCAGAACTCAAGATATGATTTTTAAAGTGACTAGTACGCAGATTGGCAGCTTGTCTGGGAAATTTTTTTTAAGTGGTTTGAAGTCTGTTAGCACCTCGTGTTCGACTCCGGCGACGGCCTCGGGTTTGGGGTGTTACAGAATGTATATGTAACATGATAGTATGGATTTGACTTTTGAGTACATGAACTTTCTGATAGAGATTAAGTTTCAGTGGAAGTGTTGTAAAGCGAAAACCACTCATGATTCTTGTATGTGAAATTTAAAGAGATACGTAGTAAAAGCTCAACTTGAGTGAAATATTTTTTGACATCGATTATAGGATTGAGGAAAATAAGTGAGAAACCAAAACTACTTTTCTGGTAAGATTTTCGGGGACGAAAATCCCTAAAGGGGGGGAGAAATGTAACATCCTGATTTTGGGCCTAGTCGGAATAGTGGTTTTTGGACCACAAATTCAATGAGAGAAATTTTATTTTTATTATATTTTTATGGTCTACAATTTCACAGAATGATTTCATGAAAATTTCGTTCGAAAATTTTGACGTTTGGGCACTCAAATTAGTCGAAAGGACTAAATCGTAAAACATGCAAAAGTTGAGTTCTACATGCTAGAGGTGTCCAATTATTATGAAATTTTAAATTTGAGGTCCTTATATGGTAATTAGACAATTAGTTAAGCTGGTGGACAAAAATGGACATGGTTAGGCATGTTTCCAAAGTTTTTCATTAAGGGCATTTTGGTCATTAAGTTATTAAAATGAATCAAAAACAAAATTAAAAGCCAATTTTTGTCCATCTTCAACCTCTTGGATGAAACATGCATGGAGAAACATGGCTAGGGTTTTTCAAGCTTCCAAGCTCGATTGTAAGTCCGTTCTAGCCCCATTTTTAATGATTTTTTCCGTTTTTGTAATCCCCGTAACAAGATCCATCATTTCTATCATTAATTTGAGCTAGGGTTCATGTTTAAAAATTGACCCATGTGTGACATGCATGCATTTTGATGTCTAATGGTAGAAAATGAGTGTTAGGTGTTAAATAAACGACTTTTACTAAGCGATTTTCGATGAAAACATCCGAAAGGACCATTTTGTAGAAGTTGTAAAAATGGAATAAAAATGTGTGTTGATGAGAATTGGAGTTTGCTATAGTTATGAAAATGGTTGGGATAGGCTTAAATAGTAAGGAAATTGAATAAAAATTATTTCACGAGCCTAGGGGCAAAAGTGTAATGTTTACAAAATTTAGGGGTAAAAATGTAAATTTTCCAAAATTTGATTTTTGGATCACATTCAATAATGTGACTAATAATTAGACTAAATGTGATATTATAGATCAAGGAAAACAAGGTTTGGACTTAGATCGAGTGAAAATGGAAAATCGATTGTTAGGTTCCCTTTTGCTATTTTGGTGCCAAGGTAAGTTCGTGTGTCAATAATATTGCAATGCTATATTTGAATTAAAAATTATATATTATTATTGCATGAATGACATGATTTAATATACTGAAAAGTGATGAAAGAATGGTATATAAAATTTATGACAACAATGATATATGACTAGTAGCACATGAAATGTTTGATGGTTCAATCATTGCTGGCTTGCTATATAATAGCTGAATATATTGAGAATTTGATATAACATGATGTTTTATTAAGTTGGATAACTTGTGAAAGAGTGAAAAGGAAGGTAAGTCCATTTGCAAGTAAATACGATGTGTGAGGTATGTTAATTGCTTAAATGACGATTATATGATAAATGTATGCTCTTGATAAGAATATGATTTGAGTGCTCAATGTATGAAAATTTATGAAACATTGACATGATTGATAATAAGAGGAAGAAAAATCTCGGTTAAATGAAATAGGATATTCGATGGATTCTTGAAAAGGAATTGATGGTAAAAATGATCTAGCCTAGATGGGTGATCCAGTCCCTATATAGCCCTTTCGAAGAATATGTGTAAATGGATTTAGCCCAGATGGGTAATCTGATTAGGATCTAAATTTAGCCTGGACTGGTAATTCAGATCTGAGTTCATTAGGGTATATGTCGTTGTAGGGGATTTAGCCTGGACTGGTAATCCCGACAATACCCTATGAGTTTATGTTACAGGGGATTTAGCCTAGACTGGTAATCTCCCTGTAAGAAAGGAGGTTCGCAGGAGTGTGCTCCTTAGAAAGGGAAGATACAAATTGATGGACATGAACTTGTAAAGTGATCTAGCCTCCCGAAGAATATGTATGCTAAAATGGATTTAGCCCGGATGGGTAATCCAATTAGAATCTCAATTTAGCCTGGACTAGTAATTCAGATCCGAGCTCATTAGAGTATATGTCGTTGCAGGGGATTTAGCCTGAACTGGTAATCCCAACAACACTCTATGAGTTTATATTACGGGGGATTTAGCCTAGGCTTGTAATCCCGCTGTAAGAGCGAGGTTCATGGGAGTGCATATTTGAAATGATCACTTGTATGAATTAAAGGTGAATGGGATATCCATCAAGATTCAGAGAAATTCAATGAGAGTAATATGAGAAATGAAATAAAAGGGTTCTTGCCATGATAAACTCATTTATGTTATATGATACTATTATGATGCATATGACTTGTCATGTTTGGACGAGTGTTGTGCTAAGTGATAGCACATGTAAGTGCTAGAAACCCATGGACTTGTGATAAGAATGAAAATGAATGAGTGATACTTAATGAGAGTAATTTCATGGAAATCTTGTGATGGTATCATTATATTGTACTAAAACAGTTTGGACAGCTGCAGTAGTCCTAGTTTGAAAATCCACCATCAATTGTGAAAATCGAATTAGAGATTGAATAAGGTATGAAATTAAAGCTTATTGAGTCTAGTTTTACATAGAGGAAACGATGTAAGTAAAGAATTTCATATTATGAGATATTTTAATTTTTGTGAGACAGGGTTAGAGTGATTTTGGGCTCCCCTAACTTAACTTTGGAAAATCATTAAAAATTGTAAGAAAATAATCATGGGTTATAAATTACAGGCTTAAAAGAATTAATGAGTCTATTTTTAAAGGAAATAGACATAAGAATCATCTGAGTCCCATACTGTGAGATAAATAAATTTTAGTGAAGAAAGGTTGAAGTTGTCAAACAGCAAAACAGGGGAGCCTTTGAATAATAAACTGTACTTATTAGCTAGACCAAAAACTGTGATAATTTTATGGTAAGAAAATATGTGAGTCTGCGGTTGTCAATTTGGAGTCCCGTAGCTATGGATATAAATAATTTAGTGATCGTGACTTGAGAAAACAACTTAACTTTGAATAGATAGAGAAGAATTGAAAAATAGCATGTTAATACATTGCTTATTATTTTTCATGCGAGCTTACTAAGCGTAAAGCTTACTCCCTCATTTCCATTTCTTTTAGAGTTGTCAAGTCGGCTTAGGGTTGGAGATCGTCGGAGGCAGCATCACACTATTAAGCCAATACCTTTGGAATATTGTTACATATGTTAGAATTATCAAGTGAGTGGCATGTATAGGGACCTAGTACTACGACATGTGTTATTATGATTTGGCCAAATGTATTGGCCCATTTTGAGCTATTGTATATGGCCATGAGATGTGGCTTATATTGATTATGGCTTGTAAGTCTAGCTAGTCATGTTATTATTTATTGCTTATGATGTGAAGATATGATTATGTTTGTTTGTCATGCATGGTTAGCAATATGTCATGTGTTGAATGCATGTTTTATGACCATGAATTAAATGTGTAATATAGAGATAAAATAATAATGATTTGAACATGGACATTTGTTGATAAGTTGAAATAAATTGGCACAAAGATAACTATGGTATGACTAGTCTTAGTTTAATGTGGGAATGTGTAACACATGCATGTTGATAGGTAAATGATATGTTTGTATCATAATTGAGGATGTTGAATGCCATTGGATCCGTGTATATGTGTGCGCATGTAAGGGTAACAAAAAGGCTTGGAAAATGGCCTAAGAGTTAACTACATGGGATGAGACACGGCCGTGTGTCTCCACCGTATGAGCGACATAGCCTAGGGACACAGGCGTGTGGCCTGGTTGTGTTGTTCAATTTATTTGCTGATGTCATAAACAGAGAGTTATACGACCTGAGGACACAGGCGTGTTGATGGTACACGGGCGTGCCCCTGTGTCCACACGGGCGTGTGACCCTGTTTCATGAGAAAAATTTCTAAGTTTTTCCCAAAGTTTTCCAAAGTTCTCAATTTGGTCTAGCACCCTTTCTAAAGTATGTTTTGGACTTCATAAACCCAAATAAGGGACTATGTGCTTGTGATAGAATGATTTAAAATGTGAATGAAATTTTATAGCCCAGTTTGCATGATTGTTTGTGTTTAAGTCCATAATGCCTCGTACCTTGTCTCGGCGTAAGACACGGGTAAAAGGTGTTACAAAAAGACCGATGAATAAACTTTATTATTCTTCATCAAAGAAATCCCGAGATTCTTATAGTTGATCAAATGCATCTGTAGGATATCAGAATAGAGATTGTGGAAATCAACATATGAGTTCTAAAGCTCAAGTAACTTCCGTCTTGAGCGTTGGCAGTGTAAGAAACAACAAAACTGAGTGTAAACAATTTGAGAGAAGACATTTTGGAGAGTGCTGGAATAAAGTGTTAAAGCTTGTTTCAAATGTGGCTCGCCAGATCACTTTATTCGAGATTGCCCAGAGTTATCTGAGAAAGATAAATTCCAGAATGCTAGATCGAGCAATACGACTACGAGAGGTAGACCATTGAGAAATACGGGGAATGTGTCAAGTGGTAGAGGTGTGACTAGGGATTTAGTTGTGAGATCCAAAGCTAAAGCACCAGCCAGAGCTTACGCTATTCGCACACGCACTCGCACAGAGGCATTATCACCTGATGTTACTATCAGCTCATTCTCTCTTTAGACACTAATGTGATTGCTTTAATTGATCCTGGATCGACATATTCATATGTTTGTGAGAATTTAGTATCGAGTAAGAAATTGCCTGTTGAGTCTACAGAATTTGTAATTAAAGTATCGAACCCCTTAGGCAAGTATGTTCTAGTTGACAAAGTATGCAAGAACTGTCCTTTAATGACTCGGGGTTACTATTTTTCAGCTGACTTGATGCTTTTTCCATTTGATGAGTTCGATGTGATTCTCGGTATGGATTGGTTGACTTTATAGGATGCCATTGTGAACTGTAGATGAAAGATTATAAAATTGAGATGTCAGAATAATGAAATTGTTCAAATTGAATATGATGAGTCAGGTGGATTACCTATAGTGACTTCATCGATGTCGGCTTAGAGATATGTGAGAAAGGGTTGTAATGCATGCCTAACATATGTTTTAGGTACCAAAATGCCTAAAAAGAAGATTGAATCGGTTCCTGTAGTTTGTGAATATCTGGATGTATTTCCAAAAGAATTGCCTAGGTTGCCATCGGCCAGATAGGTTGAGTTTGCTATTAAATTGGTACTGGGAACATCTACAATATCTATAGCTCCGAACAGAATGGCTCCGACTGAATTGAAAGAGTTGAAAACTCAGTTGCAAGAGCTAACAGATAAAGGTTTTGCACGATTGAGTTTTTCACCCTGGGGTGCACATGTGTTGTTTGTAACAAAGAAAAAAGGGTCAACGAGCATCAGCTCAACAAGGTTACGATAAAGAATAAGTATTTGTTGCCAAGAATAGATGATTTGTTTGATCAGTTGAAAGTGCAACAGTGTTTTCAAAGATTGATTTGAGATTTGGCTATTAACAACTGCAAGTTAAAGACTCAGATGTACCGAAAACAACATTTAGAACGAGGTACGAACATTATGAATTTCTTGTTATGCCTTTTGGATTGACTAATGCTCCTGCCAATTTTACGGATTTGATGAATCAAATATTTAGACTGTATTTAGACAAATTTGTTGTTGTGTTCATTGAGGATTGTGTTGCAAACCTTGAGAGATATGCAACTGTATGCTAAATTCAGTAAGTGTGAATTTTGGCACTAGGAAATAGGATTTTTGGGACATATTGTTTCGGTGGATGGCATTCAAGTTGATCTGAGCAAGATTTCTGCAGTTATTGACTGGAAACCACCTAGAAATGTTTCTGAGGTCAGAAGCTTTCTGGGATTGCCTGGTTACTATCAAGATGATTGCTACACCGATGACCAGACTGCTACAGAAAGATGTAAAGTTTGAATGGTCTGAGAAATGTCAGCAAAGTTTCGATCAATTGAAAACATTGTTAACTGAGGCACCAGTGTTGGTTCAACATGGATTGGGTAAAGAATTTGTGATTTACAGTGACGCGTCATTAAATGGTTTGGGTTGCGTATTGATGCAAGAGGGAAAAGTTATAGCTTATGCCTTTAGACAATTGAAACTGCATAAAAAGAATTATCCGACTCATGATCCAGAATTGGCTGCTATAGTTTTTGCATTGAAAAATTAGTGTCATCATTTTGTACGGTGAAAAATGCCACATCTTTACTGATCATAAAAGCTTAAATTATATAATGACTCAAAAGGATTTGAATTTACGACAATGGAGGTAGCTCGAGTTACCTAAAGACTATGAGTTAGTAATCGATTATCATTTGGGAAAAGCAAATGTGGTCGCAGATGCTTTGAGTAGAAAATCTTTATCCGTTTTGAGAGCGATGAATATGAGATTGACTTTGTTTGGTGATGATTCGATATTAGCTAAATTAAAATCTAAACTGGTTTTTCTTCAACAAATTTGTGAAGCTCAAAAGTGTGATACGGAATTAGAAGCTAAAAGAGTGTAATGTTAGTCGAATAGTGATTCAGAGTACCAAATCGGATCCGATGATTGTTTGATGTTCCCATATAGAATTTGCGTACTAAAAAATCCAGAGTTGATTCAGAAAATTTTGCACAAGGCACATAGTTGTAATTTATTCGTTCACCCAGGGAGTACCAAAATGTACAATGATTTGAAGAATTCGTATTGGTGGTCAGGTATGAAACGAGATATTTCTGAGTTTGTATCAAAGTGTTTGATTTTTCAGCAAGTGAAAGTCGAACAACAAGTGCCTTTGGGTTTGCTTCAGCCTATGATGATACGAGAGTGGAAATAGGATAGGGTGACTATGGATTTCGTATCGGGATTATGTGACAGCCCTAATGTGACCCTAGTCGGAAAGTGGTTTCGGGACCACAAGACCGAGTCGTAAAAATAATTAATTGCTATATTCTGTGCTTATTATGTGTGAACATGAGTATGTGGAAGTTTCATTCCCTAATTTTACCAATTGCATGAGAAAATTGTTAATAGGGATCGATTTGAGACATGGAGAAAATATGATAGTCCAATTTAAAATGGTCTATTAGTGCATGTACCAAAAAGAGTGGACTTGCATGTCAAATAGACCATTTTTGAATGTAAATGGCCGGCCAACACACGCATGCATTATGGTGTTCCCTTGTCTCCATTTTTTTATATTTGGTGGGAATTATGTATAATAAATTTATATTAGTAAGTGGTGATAAAAACAAAGTTCCATCATCTTTTCTATCATCTTGCCGAAACCATAAGGAAAAGAAAAGAAAAAAATGGAAGCTAGGACATTCGGCCAAGTGAGTTTATAGATTAAGGTATGATATCATGTGGTTCTTTTGGCATTTTTTTTGTGAAGTTGAGTTGTTTTGATGCTCATAACATGACCCATGTGTTGATTTTTGAGTTGTGTTGCAAGAAACCTTTGGTTATGTTCTTATATGCCAAAGTGATGATGTTTTGTAGTATGTGATTTGAAATGGTTATAGATGAATATGAACTAAGAAACATGTATTATTGAGTAAGTAGAAGATAGAAAGGGGTTTAAATGGGAGGTTCATTTAATTTATTTTTGTCCTTGTATGAAAAGTGGTTCTTGGTTAAGGCCGAATGAGTCATGCTAGATTAGTTGAAAAGAATGTTCATGTTATGAGGTAATTTGAATAATTGACCGAAACATGAAAGGAATAATGAAAGTTGTATTAAGTTTAATGTGCATACTTTAGTCTAAGTGTTGAGGAGGATTCGGCTAAGATAGTTGAAATGTTGGTGTTGCCGATTTTTAAATTTAGATTATGGGAGTGGCTATAATGGGCATTAAGATGTTGAACTTAAGAAATTAGAAGTAAATGAACTTGATAGTATTTAAGAGATAGAGGTGATAGATTAATGTTGCACATTCGACTATGGTTAGGCATGTTGATGATCTTATCTTGATTTAGATAATTAGGCATAAAAGGGTGGTAAAGGGGATGGAATTGTCGAATGATTAGCTGGGTAACAAAAGAAGCATTCGGCCATCTCTTGAGAGCTTGTGTGATGTTGGGTTTAAAATTAGCAAAGGTAACTTACCTAATGCATGTGCATGTGTGATTAGATTTTTGATGATATGGTAGTTGCATGAGGTTATTAGCTGAATATACTAACATACATATACATGTGAAATTGGATTGTAAATATTTAGCAAGGTGGTTAAACTAGTCAAATTATTGATTTAGCTCAAGGAGTTAAAGGAGGTGAATCGAGCAAAGGCAAAGAAAAGGTTATCGAGTAGCCGAGTTGGAACCGTCTTACCCAACACGAGGTAAGTCATTAAGCATGTAGTTGGTATTATTTCAAATGGTCATAATGTTTATGTATTGATGCTGAATGGAATGAATAAATATACATATATATATATGCATGTACGTATGTGATGATGAAATTGTTGAATGAAAGAAAAGAGGTAAGATGTACTGAGTTGTTGATCTCGGCACTAAACGTGCGGGATAACCATTTATGACCATGAGATTGGCGCTAAGTGCGCGGGATTAAATTGTACAGCACTAAGTGTGCGATTTGACTATGTTGCACTAAGTGTGCGAAATGAATATGATGCACTAAGTGTGCAAATTGACCATGCGGCACTAAGTGTGCGAGTTGATTATATAGCACTGAGTGTGCGGGCTCAATATACATTCGTGAATCATTATGGACACTATGTGTGCGACACTATTGAGTCGATCGCGGACAGCGGATCGGGTAAGTGTCTTGAGTACATGGCTAATAGGTGCTATGCTTATACTTGGTGTTGAGCTTGGTAAGTTGAACCTATGTGACAACTATACTTGAAGTCACGTACATAAAATTTATCGTAGGATGGGTGAAAGGCCGTTTAGTCGTTTGATTGTAACGAAAATAAATTGATTTATGAAAATGCTTCAATGTCCTATTGATGAGTATATGGATTGTGAATGCATGAATTGATATGAAATTGAATCGATAGGTTGGAGGAACTATGGTATGGTTCGGTATGGATGGAGTAAATTGTCTCGTTCCATTTTGTTTCCTCCTGTGATAATGTTATTGATGGTAGTGCATTGCTTATGACTTACTGAGTTATAAACTCACTCGGTGTTTCCTTGTCACCCATTATAGGTTGCTTGGACTCATTTATTTTTGCGGGGTCAGGCCGTCGTCGAAGTCATCACACCGGATAGCAAGTTTTGGTACTTTCTTCTTAGTTGGCTTAGAAGAACATTTTGGCATGTATAAGCTATTACGTTGTGTTTGAATTTTGGCATGTAAACTTTAAGCCATGCGAAAATGGCACGAATGTTCGATTGAGTTGGATCAAGGGTAGGCATGAGATGGACCTAGTTACTTTCGTAACAGATGCTGGCAGCAGCAGTGTCATGAGATTGAAAAATCACTAAAAGTAGTAGGAGTGGAATTAATTGATGAATAAATTATGTAATCGAAGCTCGATGAGTCTGCTTTCATGAGGAAGTAACGAAAAGATCATATGGGCAGTATATTAAGAGATAATCAGATTATAGCGGGACAGGGCCAGAACGGTTTCTGGATTCCCTGCTCCGACTTTGGAAATTCATTACAAATTAACCAGAGATAATTAGGGGTCGTACCATATATGTACAGATTCCTCTCTGAGTCTAGTTTTCATAGAAACAAACGGCATCAGTATTGAAGCCCCGTGTAGGGAGATATCCAAGTCGTAATGGGCAAAGGTCAGTGTAGTCGATCCCTGCAACTTGGGAGACTTTGACTAATAAACTGTACTAATTGGCCCGACCAAAAATTCTAGAAAAAATACATAGATGGGCACATGAGTCTAGTTTCGAGGAAAAATTACGAAACTGATTTTCGAGTTACGAAACTCAAGATATGATTTTTAAAACGACTAGTACACAGATTGGGCAGTGTCTGGAAAATAAATTTTGTAAGGGGTTAAAGTCAGTTAACACCTCGTGTTCGACTCCGGTGTCGGTTTCGGGTTCGGGGTGTTACATTTGACTGGTATCACAGCTATGGTTTAGTCAGTTCTAGGACTACCATAGCGCGTATGAGTCTAGCTATACATGCCGAATGTTAATGTTTAAATGTGTGATGACTTCTGACGGTTGAAATGTTTTTGTTTTGATTAGTAAATAGACCCCGGTGAAGAAAGAACCCTAGCGGATGACGTTGAGAGTGTAGCGGCTGCTCCTGCACAAGGGACGCTGCCTGTTGAACCTCAGTCATCCGCGAATAATCAAGGTGAGGGGGCTAAACAAGCCTTCTTTACCATGATGAATGAGTGGGTCGCGCAATATGCCCGAACCAACCCGGCTGTCCAACAATTCCCAAATTTGAATAATCCACCCCAAGAGCCTGTAATGCCATCAGTCGCTGATCCTGTGAGGCTGAGTAAGCCACCTGTAGACTTGATTAGGAAGCGTGGGGCCGAGGAGTTCAAGGCCATAGTAACTGATGATGCCGAAAGGGCCGAGTTCTGGCTTGATAACACCATTCGGGTGTTCGATGAATTGTCATGCACACCCGACGAATGTCTAAAATGTGTTGTATCTTTGTTGCGAGACTCAGCCTACTATTGGTGGAGGACCTTGATTTCCATAGTCCCGAACGAGCGAGTAACTTGGGACTTCTTTCAAACGGAATTCCGGAAGAAATTTATTAGCCAACGGTTCATTGATCAGAAGCGTAAGGAGTTCTTAGAACTCAAGCAAGGCCGTATGACTGTATCTGAATACGAACATGAATTCGTAAGACTCAGTAGGTATGCCCGGGAGTGTGTAGCTGATGAGGTTGCTATGTGCAAAGGATTCGAGGAAGGATTGAATGAAGATTTAAAGCTACTAATGGGTATTTTGGAAATAAAAGAATTCGTAACACTAGTCGAACGAGCCTGCAAGGCGGAAGAACTTGGAAAGGAGAAGAGGAAGGCTGAATTTGAAGCTAGAGATTATCGTAAAAGATCGACGGGTAAAGCTCCGTTCTCAGCTGTAAAGAAGTTCAGGGAGGACATTAATAAGTCGAGGGCGACTGCGGGAATTTCCATCAGGGCAAGACCATCGATGGGCTCCCGAGCTACTTCGGTAGCTAGTGTGGGCAATAATCGTCACGAGAAACCTGAATGTCCCCAATGTGGAAGACGACACCTAGGTGAATGTTGGGGCAAGTCTACTAGCAGGGCCTGTTACGGATGCGGTTCGAAGGACCACTTCATTAGAGATTGCACGGAGCTGGATGAGAAGATTAAGATTCAAGGTGCAAGACCTAGTGGAGTGACATCTAGAGGTAGACCACCGAGAATTTTAGGAGGCAGGGGTGGTAGTCAGAGGGGGCCTCTGATACGACCGATCGAGCCGAGAACCGTACTCCTGCTAGAGCATATGCCATTCGCGCACGAGAGGAGGCATCCTCCCCCGACGTCATCACTGGTACCTTCACTCTCTTTGATACTAATGTGATTGCATTAATTGACCCTGGTTCTACTCATTCATATGTATGCGAAACCTTAGCAACCAGTAAGACTCTACCTGTTGAGTCTACTGAGCTCGTAATTCGAGTATCAAACCCTTTGGGTCAATGCGTACTTGTTGATAAAGTGTGTAAGAGATGCCCTCTAATAATCCGAGAATCCTGTTTTCCGGCCGATTTGATGCTTTTGCCGTTCGACGAGTTTGATGTTATTATTGGTTTGGATTGGTTAACCGCGCATGATACGGTTGTGAATTGCAAAAGCAAGACTATCGATTTGAGGTGCGCAAATAACGAAATAATCCGAGTTGAGTCTGCGGACTTAAGGGGATTGCCAGCTGTAATGTCAGCAATGTTGGCCCAGAAACATGTAAGGAAAGGGTGCGAAGCATACCTCGCGTATGTACTTGATGACAAGGAGTTAGAAAAGAAACCCGAATCGGTGCCGGTGGTCTGTGAATACCCGGATGTTTTTCCTGAAGAGTTACCGGGTTTGCCACCTGTTCGGGAGGTAGAGTTTGGCATTGAGCTTGTACCTGGAACTACGCCAATTTCGATCGCTCCGTATCGTATGGCACTAACCGAGTTAAAAGAGTTGAAAGCTCAGTTGCACGAATTGACGGATAGAGGTTTCGCTCGACCGAGTTTCTCACCTTGGGGTGCACCAGTATTGTTCGTGAAAAAGAAGGACGGAACCATGAGGTTGTGCATTGACTATCGTCAACTGAATAAAGTGACGATAAAGAATAAGTATCCGTTACCGCGTATTGATGATCTGTTCGATCAATTAAAGGGAGCATCGGTGTTTTCAAAGATAGATTTGAGATCGGGTTATTATCAGTTGCGGATTCGAGATTCGGACGTACCCAAAACTGCTTTCAGAACGAGGTACGATCACTACGAGTTCTTAGTGATGCCGTTTGGGCTCACTAATGCCCCTGCGGTGTTTATGGATTTGATGAATCGGATCTTTAGGTCGTATTTGGATCGGTTCGTAGTTGTGTTTATTGATGACATCTTGGTCTATTCAAGAGATGAGACCGAACATGCTGAGCATCTGAGGCTAGTGTTGCAAATTTTGCGGGATAAGCAGTTATATGCTAAGTTCAGTAAGTGTGAGTTCTGGTTAAGAGAGGTTAGCTTCTTGGGTCATGTGGTATCCGCATCGGGTATTCGAGTTGACCCGAGCAAAATTTCAGCCATACTTAACTGGAAGCCTCCGAGAAATGTTACCGAAGTCCGGAGCTTTCTAGGGCTCGCCGGTTATTACCGACGATTTGTCAAAGGTTTTTCGATGATAGCCACACCAATGACGAAGCTACTTCAGAAGGATGTTAAGTTCGAATGGACGGAGAAATGTCAGAAAAGCTTCGATCAACTGAAAACTCATCTGACTGAAGCTCCAATTTTGGTGCAACCCGAATCGGGTAAAGAGTTTGTCATTTATAGTGACGCATCCCTACTTGGGTTGGGTTGCGTATTGATGCAAGAAGGTCGGGTTGTGGCCTATGCGTCGAGACAATTGAAGCCACACGAGAGAAATTATCCGACCCATGATCTCGAACTAGCCGCCATTGTGTTTGCATTGAAAATATGGCGACATTATTTGTTTGGCGAGAAGTGCCATGTGTTTTCGGATCACAAAAGTCTCAAATATTTGATGACTCAACGAGACTTGAATCTGCGACAAAGACGTTGGCTTGAGTTGTTGAAAGATTACGAGCTTGTCATTGATTACCACCCGGGAAAGGCTAATGTGGTTGCGGACGCCTTAAGCCGGAAATCACTGTTTGCTTTGCGAGCGATGAATGTACACTTGTCTGTTCTACCTGACAATGTGTTAGTAGCTGAATTAAAAGCCAAACCATTATTGACTCATCAAATTCGTGAAGCTCAGAAAGTCGATGATGAATTGGTTGCAAAACGAGCTGAGTGTGTTCCGAACAAGGAATCGGAGTTTCAGATTGATGATGATGGTTGTTTGAGGTTTGGAAGTCGTTTGTGTGTTCCAAGGAATTCGGAACTCATTCCGATGATTCTGAATGAAGCCCATTGTAGCCGAATGTCAATTCACCCAGGGAGCACGAAAATGTACAACGACTTGAAACGTCGATTTTGGTGGCATGGTATGAAACGAGACATCTCCGACTTTGTTTCGAGATGTTTAATATGTCAACAAGTGAAAGCAGAACATCAAGTGCCTTCAGGGTTACTTCAGCCGATCATGATACCCGAGTGGAAATGGGACCGAGTCACAATGGACTTTGTGTCCGGACTGCCATTGTCCGCAAGTAAGAAGGATGCGATTTGGGTTGTTCTTGATAGGCTGACTAAGTCGGCTCACTTTATCCCCGTGCGTACGGATCTTTCATTGGATAAACTAGCCGAATTGTATGTCTCTCAGATTGTGAGATTTCATGGAGTACCTATTTCTATCGTGTCGGATAGAGATCCGAGATTCACCTCACGATTTTGGAAGAAATTGCAAGAAGCTTTGGGTACCAAGCTGCATTTTAGCACCGCTTTTCACCCCCAAACTGATGGTCAATCCGAGCGGATAATTCAGATACTTGAGGATATGTTGAGGTGTTGCATCCTCGAGTTCAGTAGTTCATGGGAATGGTATCTACCTTTGATTGAATTCGCTTACAACAATAGTTTTCAATCAAGTATTAAGATGGCACCTTATGAGGCTTTGTACGGTCGTAAATGCCGTACGCCATTGTTTTGGACCGAGCTCGGTGAAAGTAAAATTTTCGGAGTTGATTTGATTAAAGATGCCGAACAGAAAGTAAATGTAATCCGTGAAAGTCTGAAGGCAGCCACAGATCGTCAAAAATCGTATGCGGACTTGAAACGAAAGGACATTGAATATCAGGTGGGAGATAAAGTGTTCCTTAAAGTTTCGCCTTGGAAAAAGGTACTCAGGTTTGGCCGTAAGGGCAAGTTGAGCCCGAGATTCATTGGGCCGTACGAAATCTCCAAACGAGTTGGTCCGGTTGCATATAGATTGATTTGGCCCCCTGAACTTGAAAGGATACACGATGTCTTCCATGTTTCGATGCTTCGACGCTATAGATCTGATCCTTCGCACATAATTAGTCTGTCGGAGGTTGAAATTCAAGCCGATATGAGTTATGAAGAAGAGCCGATGTGTATCCTAGCTCGTGAAGTGAAGGAGTTGCGGAACAAAAAGGTTCCGTTAGTAAAGGTGTTATGGCTCAAACACGGGATTGAGGAAGCTACTTGGGAAACCGAGAGTTCGATGAAAGAACGATACCCAAACCTATTTACTGGTAAGCTTTTCGAGGACGAAAATTTCTTAAGTGGGGGAGAGTTGTGACAGCCCTAATGTGACCCTAGTCGGAAAGTGGTTTCGGGACCACAAGACCGAGTCGTAAAAATAATTAATTGCTATATTCTGTGCTTATTATGTGTGAACATGAGTATGTGGAAGTTTCATTCCCTAATTTTACCAATTGCATGAGAAAATTGTTAATAGGGATCGATTTGAGACATGGAGAAAATATGATAGTCCAATTTAAAATGGTCTATTAGTGCATGTACCAAAAAGAGTGGACTTGCATGTCAAATAGACCATTTTTGAATGTAAATGGCCGGCCAACACACGCATGCATTATGGTGTTCCCTTGTCTCCATTTTTTTATATTTGGTGGGAATTATGTATAATAAATTTATATTAGTAAGTGGTGATAAAAACAAAGTTCCATCATCTTTTCTATCATCTTGCCGAAACCATAAGGAAAAGAAAAGAAAAAAATGGAAGCTAGGACATTCGGCCAAGTGAGTTTATAGATTAAGGTATGATATCATGTGGTTCTTTTGGCATTTTTTTTTGTGAAGTTGAGTTGTTTTGATGCTCATAACATGACCCATGTGTTGATTTTTGAGTTGTGTTGCAAGAAACCTTTGGTTATGTTCTTATATGCCAAAGTGATGATGTTTTGTAGTATGTGATTTGAAATGGTTATAGATGAATATGAACTAAGAAACATGTATTATTGAGTAAGTAGAAGATAGAAAGGGGTTTAAATGGGAGGTTCATTTGATTTATTTTTGTCCTTGTATGAAAAGTGGTTCTTGGTTAAGGCCGAATGAGTCATGCTAGATTAGTTGAAAAGAATGTTCATGTTATGAGGTAATTTGAATAATTGACCGAAACATGAAAGGAATAATGAAAGTTGTATTAAGTTTAATGTGCATACTTTAGTCTAAGTGTTGAGGAGTATTCGGCTAAGATAGTTGAAATGTGGGTGTTGCCGATTTTTAAATTTAGATTATGGGAGTGGCTATAATGGGCATTAAGATGTTGAACTTAAGAAATTAGAAGTAAATGAACTTGATGGTATTTAAGAGATAGAGGTGATAGATTAATGTTGCACATTCGGCTATGGTTAGGCATGTTGATGATCTTATCTTGATTTAGATAATTAGGCATAAAAGGGTGGTAAAGGGGATGGAATTGTCGAATGATTAGTTGGGTAACAAAAGAAGCATTCGGCCATCTCTTGAGAGCTTGTGTGATGTTGGGTTTAAAATTAGCAAAGGTAACTTACCTAATGCATGTGCATGTGTGATTAGATTTTTGATGATATGGTAGTTGCATGAGGTTATTAGCCGAATATACTAACATACATATACATGTGAAATTGGATTGTAAATATTTAGCAAGGTGGTTAAACTAGTTAAATTATTGATTTAGCTCAAGGAGTTAAAGGAGGTGAATCGAGCAAAGGCAAAGAAAAGGTTATCGAGTAGCCGAGTTGGAACCGTCTTACCCAACACGAGGTAAGTCATTAAGCATGTAGTTGGTATTATTTCAAATGGTCATAATGTTTATGTATTGATGCTGAATGGAATGAATAAATATACATATATATATATATGCATGTACGTATGTGATGATGAAATTGTTGAATGAAAGAAAAGAGGTAAGATGTACTGAGTTGTTGATCTCGGCACTAAACGTGCGGGATAACCATTTATGACCATGAGATTGGCGCTAAGTGCGCGGGATTAAATTGTACAGCACTAAGTGTGCGATTTGACTATGTTGCACTAAGTGTGCGAAATGAATATGATGCACTAAGTGTGCGAATTGACCATGCGGCACTAAGTGTGCGAGTTGATTATATAGCACTGAGTGTGCGGGCTCAATATACATTCGTGAATCATTATGGACACTATGTGTGCGACACTATTGAGTCGATCGCGGACAGCGGATCGGGTAAGTGTCTTGAGTACATGGCTAATAGGTGCTATGCTTATACTTGGTGTTGAGCTCGGTAAGTTGAACCTATGTGACAACTATACTTGAAGTCACGTACATAAAATTTATCGTAGGATGGGTGAAAGGCCGTTTAGTCGTTTGATTGTAACGAAAATAAATTGATTTATGAAAATGCTTCAATGTCCTATTGATGAGTATATGGATTGTGAATGCATGAATTGATATGAAATTGAATCGATAGGTTGGAGGAACTATGGTATGGTTCGGTATGGATGGAGTAAATTGTCTCGTTCCATTTTGTTTCCTCTTGTGATAATGTTATTGATGGTAGTGCATTGCTTATGACTTACTGAGTTATAAACTCACTCGGTGTTTCCTTGTCACCCATTATAGGTTGCTTGGACTCATCTATTTTTGCGGGGTCAGGCCGTCGTCGAAGTCATCACACCGGATAGCAAGTTTTGGTACTTTCTTCTTAGTTGGCTTAGAAGAACATTTTGGCATGTATAAGCTATTATGTTGTGTTTGAATTTTGGCATGTAAACTTTAAGCCATGCAAAAATGGCACGAATGTTCGATTGAGTTGGATCAAGGGTAGGCATGAGATGGACCTAGTTACTTTCGTAACAGATGCTGGCAGCAGCAGTGTCATGAGATTGAAAAATCACTAAAAGTAGTAGGAGTGGAATTAATTGATGAATAAATTATGTAATCGAAGCTCGATGAGTCTGCTTTCATGAGGAAGTAACGAAAAGATCATATGGGCAGTATATTAAGAGATAATCAGATTATAGTGGGACAGGGCCAGAACGGTTTCTGGATTCCCTGCTCCGACTTTGGAAATTCATTACAAATTAACCAGAGATAATTAGGGGTCGTACCATATATGTACAGATTCCTCTCTGAGTCTAGTTTTCATAGAAAGAAACGGCATCAGTATTGAAGCCCCGTGTAGGGAGATATCCAAGTCGTAATGGGCAAAGGTCAGTGTAGTCGATCCCTGCAACTTGGGAGACTTTGACTAATAAACTGTACTAATTGGCCCGACCAAAAATTCTAGAAAAAAAATACATAGATGGGCACATGAGTCTAGTTTCGGGGAAAAATTACGAAACTGATTTTCGAGTTACGAAACTCAAGATATGATTTTTAAAACGACTAGTACACAGATTGGGCAGTGTCTGGAAAATAAATTTTGTAAGGGGTTAAAGTCAGTTAACACCTCGTGTTCGACTCCGGTGTCGGTTTCGGGTTCGGGGTGTTACAGATTACCTCTGTCTCCGAAGAAGAAAGACGCAATTTGGGTTGTCGTTGATCGACTACATCTCATTCCGGTACGTACTGACTATTCGCTTGAGCGGCTAGTTGAGTTGTACATTGCTGAAATTGTTAGATTGCATGGGGTACCAGTTTCGATTATTTTGGATAGAGATCCGAGGTTTACATCACGATTTTGGAAGAAATTACAAGAAGCTTTAGGTACAAAATTGAGTTTTAGTACCTCTTTTCATCCACAAACTGACGGACAATCTGGCGAGTAATTCAGGTTATCGAAGATATGCTCCGATGTTGTTTTTTAGAGTTCGAAGGGAACTGGGAGAAATATTTTCCATTGGTTGAATTTGTGTATAACAATAGCTTTTAATCAAGTATAAAGATGGCATTGTACGAAGCTTTGTATGGTCGCAAATGTCGAACTCCATTGTACTAGACCGAACTTAGCGAGAAACAGATTCACGGGGTTGATTTGGTTAGAGAAACCGAAAAGAAAGTGAAAGTAATTCGCGAATGTTTGAAAGCAGCTTTAGATTATCACAAGTTGTACTTGGATTTAAAATGGAAAGATATTGAATTTCAAATTGGTGATAAAGTGTTTCTAAAAGTATCTCCGTGGAAGAAAATCCTTAGATTTGGTCGCAAAGGCAAATTGAGTCCGCGTTTCATTGGACCATACGAGATCATTGAAAGAATAGGGCTAGTGGTATATTGACTAGCCTTACCGACTGAGTTAGAGAAAATCTACAATATGTTTCATGTGTCGATGTTGCATCGATATAGATTAGATCCATCACATGTAATTTCTCCGTCTGAGATTGAAATTCAACTTGATATGACGTACAAAGAAAAACTGATAAAAATTCTAGCACGTGAGGTTAAACAGTTAGGAAATAAAAGCATAGCTTTCGTGAAAGTACTTTGGCAATGACACGGTGTTGAAAAGGCTATATGGAAGCCCGATGAAGCTATGAGAAAACTGTACCCTAACCTATTCATTGGTAAGATTTTCGAGGATGAAAATCCCTAAGGGGGAGAGTTGTAGCAGTCCATTTTTAGTCAAATCCAAATAGTGATTTTGGAGCCACAAATCCAAGATTGAACATTATTTTAAGTGTTTACAGCATGATAGCTTGTATGTGTGAAAGTTTCGTGAAGTAATTTTATTGTCTGAATGCTTAATTCGGTAAAAAGGATTAAATCGCGTAAAGTGCAAAAGTGATGTTCTATTAGTTGAAGGTGTCTAATAGCTATAGAACCTTAAATTAAAGGTCCTTAAGTGGTAATTAACCCATTTTAGAGTTAGTGGATGATAGTGGCATGGCAATTGGTGTAATTATTAAATGTTTTAAAGGTTAAATAAGTAAACTAGTTAATAAGGTTAGTTAAAACAAAACAAAATTCCTAATTTTTGTCTATCTTCTTGCTAATAGCCAAATTTAACAAAGAAGAAAGCCATTATTAGGGCTTGAAGCATTCGGCCAACTCCTAGATTAATTGTAAGTCCATTTTTACTTGGTTTTTAATGATTTCTATGTTTTTGTGATCGTTGCAACTAGTACTGCTAGCCCAGGGACTATTTTGCAAAATTGTTAAAGATTTTGAATGATTCCATTGATGAATACATCTATATTTTGAAGTTTCTTGATAGATTATGAATGTTGGTTGATAGATATACAAGTTTTGTTAAGTGATTTTTAGTGAAAAATGCAAAATAGGGATTAAATTGAGAAATGTTGAAACTTTATGGTTAAAATATGAAATAAATGAAAAATATGGGCTGCTAGGGGCATATTAGTAATTCGGCTAAGCATGGGTGTCTTGAAAATTACATGAATTTGTGATTTTGTGTAATAAAGACTAAATTGTAAAAATGTGAAAGTTTAGGGGCAAATGTGTAAGATAGCCCTAATGTGTGTTTTGGATTAAATTGAATAGAGACATCATTAAATAAGTTAATTTTTAATATATTTAGATCAAGAAAAGAAGAATTTGGATCTGGATCGAGGAAAAACGAAAGTTATCAACTAATCAACTTATTTCGTCGTTTTGAAATTCGAGGCAATTTTGTATGTGATAACTTTCAATAAAAATGTATTTTATATGCTTTGATATTGCATAAATTGTGAATACGAGATTGTGGATATGAACGATAGTGATTCGACGACAATTCGACATTCGAAATCTCGGTTGAACCTTAGGAATAGTTTAGGATGCTAGTGACATGTCATTAAGGGATACATTGAGTTAGCTTTGGGCCATTATATAGCACTTCAGGAGCAAGTTATACCGATTTGGCTTCGGGCCATGCTATTAGTACTTCAGAGATAAGTTACCTTGATTTGGATGCCCATATATGTTTTGAACTTGTGCCATTGGGTTTGTGTAGGTACATGCAAAAATTGGGTGGCAAAATGGCTTGGTAAATAGCTTATTTTTGTCCACATAGGTAGAGACACGAGCGTGTGCCTCAGCCGTATGTGACACATGGTCAAGTACACGGCCCTGTGTCCCTTTGGTGTTGATTTTGAAATTAAGCTAGTATGCTCTATACGGTTTTACACACGGGCGTGTGACTTGGCCATGTGGCATAAGTCAATATACCCTATAGGTTTGGCACGACCTAGCACACAGCCTAGCACATAGGCGTGTATGGCCATTTTTAGGGCACATGGGCTAGCCACACAGACGTGTATGTTGGCCATGTGACCCAAGTCAGATAGTTACACGGGGTCGGACACGGGCTAAGACACGACCATGTGCTCCAATTTCAAATGTCACACGGCTTGTGACACAGACGTGTCTGGTGGTCGTACGACCTGGCCATACGGGCGTGTGTCCCCTATTTTGAGAACAATTTTCAAAGTTCGTGAAAGTTTCTTAAGTTATCAGTTTAGTCCCGAACCACTCCCAATGTATGTTTAGGGCTTCGTAGGCTCGTACTAGGGACAAATTGATTGAGATTAATTGACGATTGTATGATTTGATTAAATGTATGCGAAAAGTATGTTTTAAATGTGTTGTGAGTCTGGTAATGCTCCGTAACCCTATTCCAGCATTGAATACGGGTGAGGGGTGTTACAAACCTAATGCCCCATTTTGCATGGTCTTGCCGTCCACATGAATTGATTTTTGTGTGTCCGTGTTTCATTTATATTAATCACATCTTCAATGGTCTTCCTACATAATGAAACACCACATATTAATAAATTAACATGGAACAATATAAAATATGTAGGAAAATCATGTAATTAAGCACAATTTCACATTATTTATAAATTCATGCCCCAATATTACTAATTAATTAAAATTCACTTATTTTAATAACAATTACTCAAGATTATCATATTTATTAAGTAAACAGATGGTAAAAAGATTAAAAAAAACTATATAATTTTGAGTTTACACTCGTTAATTCTCTTCTTTTTTCATAGCTTTTACAACATCTCTAGGACACTCCTATTCATCATTATAACACTGATCCAATTCCTATTAAAGTGACATCATCTCATTATAATCAAAAGTAACTTCCTTTTCCCATTGTCTAGCTTTCTAGCGTTCTATTTTTAACTCAAAGATCTATGAAGCATTTTCTAAATTTGAATAAGTGTCTTTCATAGCATTCCAAACATCTTTAACAGTTGGGAGAAAAAAAAGGTTTACCTATGTATGCTTCCATTGAATTATAAAGCCACGCAATTATCATAGAATTTTCTAACCTCCACTTGCTCATCTTTGGATCGCCCACCTATGGTTGCTTAACTTTTACAGTTAAATGACCTAGCTTGCCGCACCCATCAATTGCTAAATTCACGGACTGCAACCATTCAAGATAATTCTTGCCATTCAGCTTGTGAGATGTCAGCTAAAAAGAGAGGTCAGACGCCTCTATCCCTTGAGTCATTACACTCTCAGTAGTTGTTTCACGACAGAATATTCTACCTCCGTTTGATTGCTGGATCTCTTATCTCCAGTGAAGGCTATTTTAACCATGATGTTACTAGAGATTTAACTTAGCTCAAATTTCATGAAATTTTTCAAGAGAGTATTTAATAAAA
Organism: Gossypium hirsutum; assembly: GCF_007990345.1. Lineage (NCBI taxonomy): Eukaryota > Viridiplantae > Streptophyta > Magnoliopsida > Malvales > Malvaceae > Gossypium > Gossypium hirsutum. The sequence continues at coordinate 65,952,392 of NC_053430.1, forward strand.
CTGTTCTATATTTTATTTACTGAAGAACTCAATTTAAATAGAGATAAGAGTCATAACCTAATTGGGAAAATAATTCCCTTATTCTAATAAACTACTAAAACATGAAATAAAATATTCCTAGAATATCTAAAATGATTTATTCCAAGATTTATCTACCGAAATAACTTTAAAATATATGCCTAAAATATATGGGTTTCACATATTTCAAGACAGGAAAGTTAGAATAGAGATTTGGTACCGATACCTTTGCTCTAGTATCGATACTCGGGGTAAATATATCGATACTCTAAGGCAGGTACCAATAATTTTTGACAATATGATTTTTGTACGAGAAACAAAATACAAGTCTAGTATCAATACCATTTAAAGAAAATATCAATACCTTAGGGTCAATATCGATACCTACGTGTTTAACTTTGAAATTTTGCTAAGAGGTCTAAATGCTTGAAATTTTTTAAACACGGTAAGTTACATTGATGTATGTTCAACATGACTTAATGATGATTAATGTATGTTTGTCTTAAAACCTATGCAAATGCAAAGAATAACATGTGTCGACTCTAATAAAATGAACATTGTGATGTACAAGCAATGAAGATGGTGTGAAATCTTTATATTCGGCTCCGTGATCGGGCTGGTTTAGGGTGTTACATTTGGTGGTATCAATGCCTTAGGTTCATTACACCTGAACCTAGGCAATTTTTGTGTGTTTTTTGAGTTTTAAAACTCATAGGTCTAAATCTCTATGTTTCCTTGAAATTGTTGACATAATTCTAATTGAATTCCATGGAATTATTTAAAATGATCTGATTGAATTACATGTCGGGTAGGAATGGGAACACATTGCCTTTAATCCAAAAATTTTCTTGCAGGAATGAGACTTGGATCATTTCCCCGCCACTCACACCATTTATTTGTTTGTTTGTATGTTAAATTATTAGATATGCCTTATAGACGTGTTAATGTGAAAGCTGGCGCTCAAGAGAATGGTACATTCCCTGCACCTCTTGTGCCACCACGTAGAAAAAACGTACCTGATGAGGGTGTAGGCCATCTAATCTATGATAGGAGCATTTCAGTGGATTGCTGGTGCTAACCTTACTTCTGCACAGGCAAATCTTGAACCTATTAACCGAGGGTTACCGATTGAATGTCTTCGGGCATTCAGTGGTAAAGAATTTTCTAGGGTAAAAGGTACTGATCTAACTGTAGCTGAGTACTAGTTACAAGGAGTTGAAAGGATCGTCGAGCAGATGTCCTGTTCTGATGAGGAAAAGTTGGAATATGGTTAGGGGAGGTATTGTTTCTAATATGTTGACTTATAGATACTTTCTTAAGGTCTTTAAGAGGAAGTTTATGGGTGAGCAGTTTATGAATGCAAGTAATTATGAGTTTCTAGATTTGATTCAGGGTGATTTTTCTGTGGCCGGTTATGAGGCTGAGTTTGTGCGACTTAGCCATTGTGTTTCGGAGATGATACTTTCTTAGAGGGACTATTGTAAGAGGTTTCGATTTAGGCTTAATCATGAGATTTAGGTTTATTTGGTAGCATAAAATGTAGAGATGTTTGATGATTTAGTTGATAAAGCTAAGGTAGTTGAGGAGTGTTTAGCTAAGCCGCCTCGTTCTGTGGTTACTGATTCTGGTAAGAGAGCTTTTAATGGTGCATCTAGTCGACGACATAAGAGAAAGTGTGATAGTCATGGTTCTGGTAGGGGTATGAAATGTGGGTCTCAACCGAGTTAGTCTAGGCAGTAGAGTAGTGATGAGGTTAGTGCCAGTGGTTTGACGGGTGCTCTTAGATGATCACTTTGCATACATTGTAAGTATAGGCATTTTGGAGAGTGTTGTAAGTTACCAAGTGGATGTTTGAACTATGGTTTGAAGGAAAATTTTCTAAGGGATTATCTGAATATAGTTGAGGTTTTGCAGACTAAAAGTTTGGCACCCGCTTCTACGCCTATTAGAGGCCATGGCAAAAGTATTGAGAGATCAGCTGGGCAACGGATTGTTGTACACACTATTGCTACAAAAGTTGAGTCTGGAGGTCCAACTCGAGTTTATGTTGTTAGGGAGCTGAAGGAATAGGATTCAATTGATATTATTGTAGGTACTTTTACTTTGCATTTTACTTCATTGTTTTCCTTAGTTGATTCTGGTTCGACGCATTCGTATATTTTGAGTGAATTGGCATGTAAGTTAGTGTAACAGCCCGATTTAAACCCTATTCAAAATGGTGGTTTCATAACCACGTATCTAAGTCAAAAAATATTTTTAAATTATTTTCTATGCTTATTTTGTGTGAATTTATATTTGTGAAATTTTCATGATTTAATTTTGTCATTTGAGTGCCCGATTAAATAAAAGGGCTTAATCGCGTAAAATGAAAACTTGATAGTTTAATGTGTACGGGCCGAATTGTTGTTGTTTTTTCAAATAGAGGCATTTAAGTTTCCAATATACCATTAATATATGGGATGGACGGTTGAAACCTTATGTTATAATGGTTTCATATTTTAAAATAAAGGTTAAATATGTAAATTAGATAATATGTTAATATTTATTATATTATAACATAATTAAAAGCCATTAATTCATTTATTTTCTCATGACCGAACAATAAAAAGAAAAGAAAGAAACAAAGCTTAGGGTTTGGCCATTGTTGGAGCTTAATCAAGGTATGTATTGATAATTTTTACGTTTTTCAGATCATTGCAGTGTAATGTACAAAGCCCATGCTTGAATTTCTAATTTTGATAAATATTTTGAGTTATTCAATTGATGAATATTTGAGTTTTGTGATGTTAGTTGATGAATTATGTTTTGGATTGATATGTTTTGTATTGGAATTTTTGATGATTTTGAGTAATTAGGACTAAATTACAAAAATAATAAATTGAGAGACTAAAATGTGAAATAAATGAAATATATGGACTTGTATGAACACATGGAACATTCGGCCTAAGCATGGTATGTGCAAATTTTGCATGTTTTATGCAATTTGGACTAAATTGTAAAAGTGTAAAATGTAAGGGTAAAATTGTAATTTTCCCATTTATGTGTTTTTGGACTAAAATGAATGAAAATATGTTTGAATGAGTTTAATTTGAATATGTTTAGATCAAGAACCAAAGAAATCAGATTTGGATCGGGGGAAAACTAAAGTTGTTGATTAGCCGTCTCGTTCCGATTTTCATCATCTAAGGTAAGTTTATAAACAAATAGATGTTGTTTGTTTTAAATAAATATGAGCTTATTATGTTGAAATGAATTATATGAATTATATGAATTATATATGTTATTAGCTGAATGTGTATATGATAGGGAACTATGTTTACGAATTTCTTCCGACCGAGTTACGATGTCCAAAAGTCCCGTACGAACCTTAGGAATAGTTAGGATACATATGTCATGACATAGGATTTTCAATATGTGTTTTCATGTAAGACCACGTTTGGGACGTTGGCATCGATATATGTGGTTACGAGTAAGACCATGTCTAAGACATTGGCATCGTATTTGATTCGTGTAAGACCTTGTCTAGGACAATGGCATCGATATGAGATAGCATGTAAGATCACGTCTGGGATGTTGGCATTGTGCGATATATGTGACTACCTGAGTATCCTATTCAATTTTGAATGGTTCAACGGGAAATGATAAGTTGTGATCGAAGGTATAAAACGAGCTAAAACAATTAGGTATGAGTTAGTTTATTACCTATTTGAAAATAAGGTAAGCTGACCATTAGATATGTGATGTAAATTATATAAGTTACTAATGTGAACATATGTGCACTGTGAGGTCTATTCGGCCATAAGCTATGTATATGCATGTAATGTTATATTTGATTCATGAGTATGTGTATAAGTGTACTTGGTTATAATAATATATTGGCTTTGAAATTGGAAGATACTTTGTTTTATATATATGTACATTCGACCATAAATAAGTTTATATGTGAAAGTATATGATATACATGAAATCATAAGTTTGGAATTTAATATGATTATGATAGTATAGTTTGGATTGGTTTAAATGAGTTGATTATGTTATTGAGTTGTTTATTTGCTTATGACTTACTAAGCTATGATGGCTTACTCTGTGTGTGTATATTTGCCTCTGTTTTATAGATCTTGGAGATTAGTTATGAGCTCGGGGATTGTCAGCAAAGTCCATCACACTATTGACTATTTTTGGTATTTGATAAGTTAAACTCGAACCTATGGCATGTATAAGCTAGGTTATATTTTGTTAAGATCGAATTTATGTATATATTAAGCCATGCGAAAATGGCTAATATGTATGAGAGTATAAGAAACTTTAGTCAAGTATATATATGATTTACATGTTGAGAATGGTTGGTGATTTTAGATGTGGTTTGATTGAATCAGCATGGTATTATGTTTGGATGATTTAGTTATAGTTCATGCATAGATAAACATGTATGTGAATTTGATTGATATGTTTAGTTAAGGCGTTATTATGTGAATTGGTATTAAAGATTATTATGGTTGGGGTTCATTGTGCATGTTATATGGTATGATTTGTCTTTATGAATGGTTTATTGATTTGGTTTACTAATGTAGTAAAATGACAATGACGTTTATATGTATAATGGTTTATATGACACGTATTGGCTTATTTCAAAGTACTTAGTACTTATATGATTTTCATGGTGAATATTACTACCAAATTGATAAGAAGCAATTTGGTCTTGAGTTGTATTTTGGTATAAATAATATAAGTAATTATCATGATTCAGCATTCATATATATATGTATAGGTATATAATATAATGGTTTAATATTTATACATTAGTTGAGATAAATTTGTAATAAGTTTGATATGACATAAATCTTAGTAATATGTATATTTATGTACTTAATCAAATATATGATCTTTGAATTGGTTATAAATATGATCTTTGTTATATTGCTTGCTTGGTAATATTAGCATGTTTATATATTCAGTTATGCTATGTTACATGATAGACAAGATATGTTTGATATATTGGTTTAGCTCTTTGAAATGCATAGATTTGTAAAGTGACTGAATAAAGTTGAAAATGGACAATTGTTAAAGCATAATTGTATTCGACTAATGCATTAAAAAATGACCAAATGAATAGTGATTTGTGCATTAGTAAATCATGAATATTTTATGAGTTTTATGTGATGCATAAATGTCCTTCTTTATTTAAAATGGATGTTGAATAGTGTATAGGTTAGTCTTTAAATGTTGGTTAAAAGTTTATGCATGTGTATGCATATGATTGTTCAAAATTTATGTCTCCTCTGGTAATACCTCGTAACCCCATTTTGTCAACGGATACGGGTTAGGGATGTTACATTTGATTTGTATTAGAGCTACGATTTAGTCGATCTAGGACTAACGTAGCACGTGAGAGTCTAGCTATACATGGCATATTTTATACTGTGATAATGTGATTACTTCTGACACTTAAAATGTGTTTTTGTATAGTAAATGGATCCCGACAGAGCCGTAGCTAATGATGTTGAGAGTATAGCGCCTGCTCCCGCTCAAGGGACAACGCCGGATGATTCTTGACTGACTTCGAGTAACCAAGAGAGTGAGGCTAAACAAGCATTTTACCAAATGATGAACGACTGGTTTACTCAGTATATCTGGATTAATCCGGTTGCACAACAACCTCCACCCCCAATTAATCCTTTTCTAATACTTGGTATACCTCAAGTGAGTGATCCATTGAGATTACATAAGCCTGCTATTGATAAAATCAGGAAACATGGGGCTGAAGAATTCAGAGCTACTGATGATGATGATGCTGAGCGATCTGAATTCTGGCTCGATAATACTATCCGCGTGTTTGATGAGCTATCTTATACTCCGGATTAATGTTTGAAATGTGCCATATCTTTGCTACGAGACACTACATATCACTGGTGGAATACACTAGTATTGGTGGTTCCAAAAGAACAGGTGACCTGGGACTTCTTTCAAACTGAGTTTCGTAAGAAATATATCAACTAGAGATTTATCGACCAGAAGCGCAAAGAATTTTTAGAATTGAAACAAGGTCGCATGACTGTGTCAGAATATGAATGAAAATTCGTGAGACTTAGACAATATGCACGAGAGTATGTTTCAACTGAAGCTATAATGTGTAAAAGATTTGAAGACGGGTTGAATAAAGACATTAAACTGCTAGTTGGCATACTTGAAATAAAAGAGTTCGTAGTACTGGTTGAGTGAGCATGCAAAGTCGAAGAGCTCGGGAAAGAGATAAGAAAAGATGATTTTGAAGCTAGAGATTCACATAAGAGATCATCGAGTAAGTCATTTCAGTCGGCATCAAAGAAGTTTCGAGATGATTCTAGCCGTTCAAAGGCTACTACGGGTTATACAAGACGTGATCGAGATAGACCACCTATGAGCTTGAGAGCTACCTCAGTAGCTAGTGTTGGTAATGTTAGATCGAATCAACCAAAGTGTAAACATGGTGGTAAACGACATCCCGGCAGTTGTCGATTGCATGATCGGACTTGTTTTAAATGTGGATCAACGGATCATTTCATTCGTGAATGCCCTGAGTTAGCTGAACAAAACACAGTATAGAATGTGAGATCGAGTAACATGACACCTCGAGGTAGACCACCCAGAAATATAGGTAATATGAGTATAGTCAGAGAGGAACTAAAGACACCACAGTTCGATCTGAGGCTCGCGCACCTGCCAGAGCTTATGCTATACAAGAACCCGAGGAGGCTTCATCCCCAGATGTTACTACTGGTACATTCACTCTTTATGATACTAGTGTAATTGCATTGATTGATCCTGGTTCGACTCATTCTTATGTGTTTGAGACTTTAGTATTCAGTAAGACTTTTCCTGTTGAGTCTACTGAGTTTGTATTAGAGTATTGAACCCCTTGGGACGATGTGTTATGGTTGATAAAGTGTGTAAGAATTTTCCTTTGACAATTCGAGATTCATGTTTTCTGGTTGATTTGATGTTGTTACCATTCGACGAGTTCGATATAATTCTGGGTATGGATTGGTTGACTTTGAACGATGTTGTCGTAAATTGTAAAAGAAAGACTATTGATTTACGATGCAAGAATGATGAGATTATTCGGATTGAATCTAATGATCTAAATGATTTACAGGAAGTGATATCTTCGATGTTAGCTCTGAAGTATGTAAGAAAAGGTTGTGAAGCTTACTTTGCATATGTGCTTGATAGTAAAGTGGCTGAAAGAAAGATTGAATCAGTACCAGTTGTGTGCGAGTATCCGGATGTGTTTCCTGAAGAATTGTTAGGTTTGCCACCTATCCGAGAAGTAGAGTTTGGTATTTAGTTAGTGTCAGAGACGACTCTGATATCGATAGCTTTGTACAGAATGGAACCTATCGAACTAAAAGAATTGAAAGCTCAGTTGCAAGAATTGACAGATAGAGGTTTCGCCTGCTCCTTGGGGTGCACCTATTTTATTTTTGAAAAAGAAAACGGAACTATGAGAATGTGTATTGACTATAGACAGCTCAATAAGGTGACTAGAAAGAATAAATATCCTTTGCAACAGATTGACGACCTGTTCAATCAGCTGAAAAGGGCTACAGTGTTTTCAAAGATAGATTTGAGATCAGGTTACTATCAGTTACGAGTTAAAGACTCTGATGTGGCAAAGACTGCTTTCTGAATGAGGTACGGACACTATGAGTTTTTGGTTATGCCTTTCGGACTTACTAATGCACCTGCTGTTTTACTAGATTTGATGAACCGGATCTTCAGATAGTATTTGGATCGATTTGTGGTTGTGTTCATAGATGACATTTTGATCTATTCTCGTGATGAAACCGAGCATGTAAAACATCTGAGACTTGTGCTACAGACTTTGCGAGATAAACAACTGTATGTGAAGTTCAGTAAATGCGAGTTCTGGTTACATGAAGTTAGTTTTCCCAGACATGTTGTGTCAGCATCAGGTATCCGGGTTGATCCGAGTAAAATTTCAGCTATACTTGATTGGAAACCTCCAAGAGATGTTTCTAAAGTCCAAAGTTTTCTGGGACTTGCTGGTTACTATAAATGGTTCATGAAAGGTTTCTCTATGATTGCAACCCCGATGATAAAGCTATTACTGAAAGATGTTAAGTCTGAGTGGTCAGAAATGTGCCAGAAAAATTTCAATCAGTTGAAAGCCCTTTTGACCAAAGCTCCAGTGCTCGTTCAGCCAGAATCGGGTAAAGAATTTGTTATCTATAGTGATGCATCTTTAAATGGTTTGGGATGTGTTTTGATGCAGGAAGGCAAAGTCATAGCTTATGCATTTAGACAGTTAAGGCCGCATAAAAAGAATTATTCGACACATGATTTAGAATTGGCAGCTATTGTGTTTGCATTGAAGATATGGCGTCACTATCTGTTTGGTGAGAAATGTCATGTTTATTCTGATCAAAAAAGCCTGAAATATCTGATGACTCAAAAAGATCTGAATTTGAGACAACGTCGATGGTTAGAACTATTAAAAGACTACGAGCTTGTGATTGACTACCGCTCGGGAAAGGCTAATGTTGTTGCTGATGCTCTAAGCCAAAAATCATTGTTTGCTTTGCGTGCAATGAATGCACATATGGCTATGTTTGATGATGATTCGATAATAGCTGAATCAAAAGCAAGACTGTTATTTATTCAACAAATTTGTAATGCTCAGAAAGTTGATAATGATTTGTTAGCAAAATGGGTCCAATGTGATTCGAATGTTGATTCAGAATTTTGAGTTGATGCTGAAGATTGTTTGAGGTTCAGAAACTGAATATGTGTTCCGAGAAATTCAGAGTTTATTCAAATGATTTTGAACGAAGCTCACAGCAGTTAGTTATCTGTTCACCCGGGTAGTACTAAGATGTATAATGATCTGAAACAACTTTACTGGTGGCATGGTATGAAACGAGACATTTCTGACTTTGTTTCGATATGTTTAGTCTATCAGCAAGTAAAAGCCAAGCATTAGGTACTTTCTGGGTTGCTTCAGCCAATCATGATACCTGAGTGGAATGGGACAGAGTCACGATGGATTTTGTATCTGGTTTACTATTGACACCGAGTAAGAAAGATGCATTGTGGATAGATTGACTAAATCGGCTCATTTTGTTCCAGTTCGCACAGATTACTGACTTGATAAGCTAGGTGAATTGTATGTTTCTCATATTGTGGGATTACACGGAGTACCTATTTCTATAGTTTCAGATAGAGATCTGAGGATTACATCGCGGTTTTGGAAGAAACTACAAGATGCTCTAGGTACGAAATTACATTGCAGCACTGCTTTCCATCTGCAAACAGATGGTCAATCCGAACGAATCATTCAAATGCTTGAGTATATGTTGAGATGTTTCATTTTCGAGTTCGAAGGTACGTGGGAATGATACTTACCTTTGATTGAATTTACGTACAATAATAGCTTTCAATCAAGTACCAAAATGGCACCTTATGAGGCTTTGTACGGTTGTAAATGTTGTACACCATTGTATTAGACTGAGCTCAGTGAAAATAAGATACACGAGGTCGATTTGATTAGAGAGACTGAATAGAAAGTAAAAGTGATTTGTGAAAGTCTGAAAACAACATCAGATCATTAGAATTCGTATGCGGACTTGAAACGAAAAGATATAAAGTTTCAGATTGGGGATAAAGTATTTTTTAAAGTCTCACCGTGGAAGAAAATACTCAAATTCGGTCATAAAAGCAAATTGAGTCCGAGATTTATTGGGTTGTATGAGATTATAGAGCGTATCGGGTCGATTGCTTATAGACTATTGTTGCTACCTGAGTTAGAAAAGATCCATAATGTATTCCATGTTTCGATGCTTCGTAGATATCGATCTAATCCCTCACATGTGATTAATCCATCGGAGATTGAGATTAAGTCTGATATGACATATGAGGAAGAACTGATTTGTATTCTGACTCGCGAAGTTAAAGAATTGCGAAACAATAAAATTTCGTTAGTGAAAGTACTGTGGCATAAACACGGAGTTGAAGAGGCAACGTGGGAGCCACAGGATGAAATGAAAGAAAGTTATCCGACCCTATTCACCGGTAAGATTTTCGGGGACAAAAATCCCTAAGGGTTGTAACAGCCTGATTTAGACCCTATTCAATTTAGTCCCTAACTTCGAATTAAGCACTTTATGCATAGAATTTCTTCACAAAATTTTCACACAATCATCCAATCATATCATAGACCTCAAAATAATCATAAAATAATTATTTATATCTCAGATTTTGTGGTCCCGAAACCTCTGTTCCAAATAGACCCAATTTTGGGCTATTACAACTCTCCCCCTTCAGAGATTTTCATCCTCAAAAATCTTACCGGAGTGAGGTTTAGTATCTTTATCATAATTTCCAGCATTACTAACTAATTTTTTTCAAGACGATACTTTCAGAAACACTCTGTCATCAATTTGAATCCCAAGATAACTCAGTAAACTCTAATATTTCTCTAACTCTGTCCTTCACTTGTCAACCATTCTCAGACTCTGGTCATATCTATAATTATTTTATCACTGAACTCTTTGATTCCACACTTAGGAACATAGTCAACATGATTCTCATGAATTTCCATTATATACACCTCATCGGTAAGGGGGTGAGGTCGTACAGTCTCTAACTCGATTCTGACATATATCTATATGACACATTTTTTTCATTATCCACATATGTCATTATAATCATACCATGCACTTCAAACAATTTATTATTCATACTTGTCTTACATAAAATTTCCAATTATCTCATTTCAAACAAGTGCACTCACTCATACATTATATGAATTTTGAATAACTTTAATCATCACATTTACTAATTAATTTAGTCAAGCATGCAACAGCATATGAAGGCCAAACAAATATGAATAAATATATCACTATATAAACTTTCATCTCACATATTATCACATATACATATATCACGAATTCTTATTCATACCTTTCCGAGTTTAACACATCATAGCTACACTTTATTCAAATACTTCAATATCGCTATCAAATGGTCAGATGTAGCTTGGTTGGAGAATATTTCATTTTAAACAAAATAGTCCTTATTAGTGTCGGGAGACATCACACTATCACATATTTGTGGCATGTATAACTAAACTCTTACACTTGCTATGTTAGTCCGAGAATTGACTAAACCTGCTCTGATACCACTAAATGTAACACCCCTTACCCGTATCCGAGGCCGGGCTAAGGTACAAGGCGTTACTAGACAAACATACAAACATGAAACTAAAATACGAGCCATAAAATTTTATTCATATTTCAAAGCGTTCATTCTCTTACACATAGTCCCTTATTTGAGTCTACAGAGCCCAAAACATACTTTAGAAAAGGTTTGGGACTAAACTGAGAACTTACGAAAATCTTGGAAATTTCATGCTTTAAGGCTCCACAGCCAGTGTCCGAAAGTCGTGTTCCATACATGGCTGAGACACATGGTCGTGTCTCTGCTTGTGTGGAATATACCTAGGCTATTTTCCAAGCTTTGGTCAACCTTGATCCCTTACACACTTATACAAAATCAAAAGCATATAACATGGTATTCATTTAAGGATTAAACATCCTCAATTAAACCACAAACATAGCATTTGTATGTCATCATACATGTGTCTCTCATACTCATTTTACCTTGTTTATTAAAGTACCACTTATACATTTATACCAAGATTATCATCTTACCAAATATCTTCAGCTTAATCATCAAGCATTCATATTTAAAGCTAGACCATATCTTTATAAAATACCACGATTCAGATGTGCAGAATAACATGTTTGCCTGAAACATTTCAATTCAATTCCATACCCAACAAGCATTACATTGAGCCTAGTCATATATATATACATGTCATGATACATAACATTCTCTTTTTGTTTTCTTATAAACACATATCATTAATTTCATTATATCAATATTTCATATACCATAGTTTCCATGTATTCCACATATATTTATTTTCCTCCTCCTCCTCTCCATTCCACATCCTTAATGTATATAGCATTCTTGTAAGTACGATTTCACAATTTACTAATAAATGTTCACATCAAACAGTCCACACAAGTCATAGTCACTTAATTATTTATAATTCAAGCTACAGAGCTCCAAATTAAGATCTGTAAATTTCCCCTAAAACTAGACTCACATATCTTTCCACCATAAAATTTTCATAATTTTTGGTTTATCCAATTAGTACAGTTTATTCATTAAAATTTCCCTGTTTCACTTTCTGACAGTTCTGACCTCTCTTCACTAAAAAATAATTATCTCACAATACAGAACTCGAATAATGTTCTTGTTGATTTATATTGAAAATAGACTCATTATGTATTTTAAAAATATAACTTTTAGCCTCTAATTATTTTTCTCCAAATTTTTATGATTTTCCAAAGTCAGAACAGGGGATCACGTAATCATTCTGAATCAGTCTCACAAAAACATAAATATCTCAAAATATAGAACTCCTTTGCTTTCTATATTTCTTTTATATAAAAATAGACTCATTAATATTTAATTTGATATCTTATTCAGTTTCTGATTCAATTTATATTATTTTTTGTGATTTTTCAAAATCACATCACTGCTACTGTCCAAAACAGTTTTATTACTAATTCACTCTTTCACACTTTCTTTGTATTAACCTCATTTTAACATACATATCACAAATCATTTTCACCACATTTCATACATCACAAGTATAGGCCCATGATCACAAGGTCACCATAAAATCATCCTCATGTATAACTTACTTGTTTATAACCTTACCACATCCTGGTCACTTAATGAACACATCATTCACATAACCAAGTTTCTGCACTTATTCTTCACAAAACTCACAAAGCAATACATAGAGAGTCTCCCGTTGAACACTTCGGATCAATCCTCGATACTTGGTGGTTTCAGCACATAGCTCCACCCATCATATAGTTCGGCTCTCTTGTACACATGGTGAACACTTAGTACCACCCATGTGACCTAGCCAGTTTATCTCGTAGCTCTCTTGTCTACATGGTGTCCTTCACTTGGAACCACGCATGCGACCTAGCTACATATATCCCGTAGCTCTCTTGTCTACATGGTGTACACATAGTATCACCCATGCGACCTAGCTACATCATAATGTCTTGTAGGTCTCTTGTACACATGATGTGCACTCAGCACTATACATGTGACCTAGCTACATACCATCTTATCATCCAATCTTTCCGAAGGTTCAACTGGGATTTCTCTCTCTTTTCCAACAATTTCACCAATCAAGTAATTATCCATAAACATATTTCCAATATTTTTATAAAATATCATAATATAATAGTGATGTATTACTTACATATAAACTTACATCTCATTTAATATCAACGCAATAACATTAAATTACACATTGTCTTATTAAAAATCATATGAACTTACAATTTCCCATAATATCCATAATCATAGAAATCACATTTATGTATGATAATTCAATGCACTTCATGTACCATAGACATATTTTTAAATCAATTCATAAACTTGGCACCATAATCATTTAATTTAACATAATTCAATTAATTCACTAAATTTAACTTTCAAATATAAATTACAGCATTATTGTTGTATTATTATCATACCAACTTACATACTTTCAACACCTCGAAGATCATAGTAAATATGTCAATTTTACATTGAAACATGCATAAATTAATGCTTATTATACATATGAACTTACCTTGATATTAAAACGGCCATTTTTACCAACTTTCCCAATTTTCAATTTTTCTCTCATTCTATGTTCAAATCTATTTTTCGGGACCTAAAATATCATATTTTACTTATTTAATTAATTTAATATTCAAAGCAGTCCTTAACTCAAACTTTGGAAAAATTATAATTTTGCCCCTAAACTTTTGCATATTTACACTTTTGCCCCTAGGCTCGGGAATTAAACTTCATCCCTTATTCTTATGTTTTATGACATGATGATCACTTTTCCCTTCTATGGCAACATCAAATTCTCACTCTAACATATACTTATGACTATTAGGTATTTTTACCGATTAAGCCATTTTGCTCGTTTTCACTTAAAACCGAGTAGCACAAGTTGTCTAACATAACTTAAAACCTCATATTGTATCATAAAACACCAGAATACACAAATTTTACCTATGGATATTTTTCCAAATATGAACCCTAGGTTGAATTATTGCTAGCATAAGCTAAATCAAGTTACCGGGACTCCAAAAACGTAAAGAACTTGAAAAACGGGGTTAGAACGGACTTACAATTGAGCTTGGGAAGCTTTAAAACCCTAGCCATGGAGTCTCCCTTGGTATACACGTCCATGGTGAAGAAGATGAGCAAAATTGGCTTTTAATTTTGTATTTTAATTCATTTTACCCCTAAATGACCAAAATACCCTTACTACTAAACTTTCCAAAAATTCCATCCATGTCCAATTTTGTCCATAACTTAGAAATTGGTCAAATTTCTATTTAAGACCTCCTAATTAATATTTCAAATCAATTTCATACTAGAAACTTCTAGAATGCAAGTTTTGAAACTTATTCAATTTAGTCCCTAACTTCGAATTAAGCACTTTATGCATAGAATTTCTTCATGAAATTTTCACACAATCATGAAATCATATCATAGACCTCAAAATAATCATAAAATAATTATTTATATCTCAGATTTTGTGGTCCCAAAACCTCTGTTCCAACTAGACCCAATTTTGGGCTATTACACCTTATGCTATAATGGTTTCATATTTTAAAATAAAGGTTTAATATGTAAATTAGATAATATGTTCATATATATTATATTATAACATAATTAAAAGCCATTAGTTCATTTATTTTCTCATGACCGAATAATAAAAAGAAAAGAAAGAAACAAAGCTTAGGGTTCGGCCATTGTTGGAGCTTAATCAAGGTATGTATTGATAATTTTTACGTTTTTGAGATCGTTACAGTGTAATGTACAAAGCCCATGCTTGAATTTCTAATTTTGATGAATATTTTGAGTTATTCAATTGATGAATATTTGAGTTTTGTGATGTTAGTTGATGAATTATGAAAGGTATGTTTTGGATTGATATGTTTTGTATTGGAATTTTTTATGATTTTGAGTAATTAGGACTAAATTACAAAAATAATAAATTCAGAGACTAAAATGTGAAATAAATGAAATATATGGACTTGTAAGAACACATGCAAAATTCGGCCTAAGCATGGTATGTGCAAATTTTGCATGTTTTGTGTTTTGCGCAATTTGGACTAAATTGTAAAAAGTGTAAAATGTCAGGGGTAAAATTGTAATTTACCCATTTATGTGTTTTTGGACTAAAGTGAATGAAAATATGTTTGAATGAGTTTAATTTGAATATGTTTAGATCAAGAACCAAAGAAATCAGATTTGGATTTGGGGAAAACTAAAGTTGTTGATTAGCCATCCCGTTCCGATTTTCATCGTTGAGGTAAGTTTATAAGTAAATAGATGTTGTTTATTTAAAATAAATATGAGCTTATTATGTTGAAATGAATTATATGAATTATATATGTTGTTAGCCGAATGTGTATATGATAGGGAACTATGTTTATGAATTTGTTCCGACCGAGTTACGACATCTGAAAGTCCCGTACGAACCTTAGGAATAGTTAGGATACATATCTCATGAAATAGGATTTTCAATATGTGTTTTCATGTAAGACCACGTATGGGACATTGGCATCGATATATGTGGTTACGAGTAAGACCATGTCTGGGACATTGGCATCGTATTTGATTTATGTAAGACCCTATCTGGGACAGTGGCATCAATATGAGATAGCATGTAAGACCACGTCTGGGACGTTGGCATTGTATGATATTTGTGACTAGTCGAGTATCCTATTCAATTTTGAATGGTTCAATAGGCAATGATAAGTTGTGATCGAAGGTATAAAACGAGTTAAAACAATCAGGTATGAGTTAGTTGATTACCTATTTGAAAATAAGGTAAGTTGACCATTAGATATGTGATGTAAATTATATAAGTTACTAATGTGAACATATGTGCATTGTGAGGTATTGGAACGACAGAAATGTGAAAGTGTACACAATCGCAACAAGTAATAAAGTGACAAATAAATGTCGAGTTATCGTACCCACAGGGACTGTGAAAAGGATTATTTTTGAATGAATTTAAAACACTTTGGTGAAGAAAAATATTTTTTTTAAAGAGGGTGATTAAAAACTTAACAAAATTAAAATAAATAAATAAAATAAAGTAAACTAAAGTTCTAATGCACGATTTCAATATAAGATTTAATCAAGATGATATAATTGTGTTGGATTAATTACACTTCTCATCTTAGAATTATTAAACTTATGTTTATATTGTTACGAATAAAATCACCGCAACCCAATAATTTGCTAACTTATGAACATACTTACATACCAAAATCCATTTGTAACAGTTCGATTTTGACCCTAGTCGAAACAGTGGTTTTGGGACCACATATCTGAGTTCAAAAAATATTTTAATATTATTTTTTGTGTCTGTGATATGTGAATTTATATCTGCAAAGTTTCTATGATTTAATTTGTTCGTTTCTGTACTTAATTACGAAAAAGGATTTAATTGTTTAAAGTGCAAAAGTTGTGTGCTAGGTGTTAAAGCACCTATTTGGCTTGGCTTTTAAAATAAAGGTACTTGCATGTCAAATATACCATTTATTTTAATGGTGGACAAATATGGACATTAGTAGGTGAATTTTTACATGTAAATAATAAGGATAAAGTTGGTATATGGCTTATAATGTGTAATAAAATAAAATAAACATAAAATGGCCATGCATTTTCACCTTGTTCAGCCGAAAATTAGAGAAAGAAGAAGCCATTGAAGCATTTTGATGTTCGGCTAGTGCATGTCTTAATAGGTGAGCTTATTTTGCTCAGTTTTTTGATAATTTTTACGTTTTGATGATCGTTGCTTTGTGTTCTTCAAAACCCATTTCTAAATTTCTGTTTTTGTTGAAGATTATAAAATGTGTCATTGATGATTATATGATCTTTGTAGTGTTCTTATATGGATTATGAAAGATATATGTGAGATTATCGTGTTTTGTTCTTGAATTTTTGATGAAATGAGCTATTTGCGCTAAATTGTAAAAATGAGTTTTGAGGGACTAAATTGTGAATCAAATGTGTTATTTGGACTTGTATGGAAGCCATGTATATTCGGCTAAGCTAAAGTCTTGTTGAATTTTGCATATTTGTGATTTTGTGGAAAATGGACTAAATTGTCAAAGTGTGAAAATGTAAGGGCTAAAATGCAAAGTGCCTTAAATGTGTGTATATGGATTAAATTGAATGAAATGAATGATTGACTGGTGGAATCTTCATTGTATTAGATCAAGAACAAAGAAAATCGAACTTAGATCGAGGGAAGTCCAAGTAGTTAAATAGTGGACTCGTGTCCGTCTGAAACCCGTACGGGGTAAGTCAAATTACAATTACATGTTAAACTGATTAAATTCTGCATATACAAACTTTAATTTGTATTGGATGGCCTTGAGAGCATGATGAATACCTTTTGAGTAAATTCTGTTAATATGTTGGTATCCGAAAAGCTCTGTATGTTTCTAAAGGAACGTTGACATCTATTGAGATATCGTGTAAGACCGTGTCTGGGACACAGGCCTCGATTGATATTTACGCATAAGACCATGTCTAGGACATTGGCATCATATCTGATTTCGTGTAAGACCCTGTCTGGGACTGAGGCATCGATATTGAATTACATGTAAGACAACGTCAGGGACGTCGGCATTGTACTTGTTTGTGAGTATCGGTATCGTATCTAAACTGGCTGATGATAGAGTACGAAATATGAGAATGATTATATGAAATGTATAACCTATACAGGTGCGTTTGTATTGTATTAAATTTCTGAATATAAAAGACTCTGTCTTGGTGAAATATGTATGGAATTTGGAAATGAGGCACGACATATAAGCAAACAAAGGAGCATGGTTAAGTTTATGAATTATTCTATGAAATAGTTATGAATCTTTATGGTTGAATTGTTCTTATAAGCTTTAGTAGTTAGACCAATTGTATTTGGCTTACTAAGCTCCTTGTAGCTTACTGTGTGTGATTTATGTCTGTTTTATAGTTATCGTAGCTACTAAAGGCTCGGGGATAGTCGAGGATCTTCACCACACTATCGAACTCATTTTGGTACTTTTGAAAGTGTAAATTTTAAAGTATGGCATGTATATGCTAGAATGTCTAAGTATGTAAGTTTTGAATTGTATATATGTTAGGCAATGAGAGTTGGCTAACAAATGATAAGTTTGTGCATAGTTTTGGTGTATGTTTGTAACGTGCTATGTTCTAATGTGTTTGGCCATTTTGAACATAGAATTGGTTGAAAATTTTGGTACGATTGATGTATATTATTGCTTGTAGGATTGAACCCAAAAAGGGGTGGCAAAATTGGCTTAAACCAAGCCTGCATTGTGCCACACGATCAGGGGACACGGGCGTGTCATATGGCCGTGGGCTTAAGTCAGTAACTAGCTAAGTATCACACGGCCATGGCACATGGCCATGGCTGTTGGTCGTGTGAAAAAGTCAGTATAGGACCCCTTTTTGGCATGGTTGGATCTCATGGGCTTGTATGGTGCCCGTGTGTATCACACGGCTTAGTCACACGGGCATGTGACTTTAACAATTTTGAAAGATTTGGTTAAGTTCTGAAAATTCTGAATGTGTTTAGTTTAGTTCGGACCTTTCTTAAATGTATGTTTTGGGTCTCGTAGACCATCTTAATGAATGAATTGTTGATGAATACCTCTGTATTAATGATATTTAATATCTATTATTATGTATTATTCTGTAATGTTCTGTTCATCCGGTAATGCCCTGACCTATTCCGGCGACGGTTACGGGATAGCGGTGTTACACCATTCATCTCTTGACATATCCCTATGTCAATTCAACAGATTAAACAGATTCTAGTAAGTAAACATGTTATTGCACATACATACTCATTAAACTGAACTAATCTCTTTCATATCCCTATGTCAATTCAAACGATTAATTAAATCTAACAGGCATATAAAAGACTATGTGAGGTAATAAGGTATCCCTACCTTGAAACAGTTTAATCACAATAATCTTGCAAGTTATGGAAGGCAATAATATCGCCAGATACATTGCTAATTTAACCTTCAGCTACCTTAGAAGAATAAACATGCACTGATCAAGTACTATGTCAATTAATTACAATTTCAATCCGTTTAAATAATTAATTCATTAGTTACCTCACAGTCATAACGCAAGAATAACTTAGGCATGATTTTACTTAATCAAGCATTTCACCGAGGCCTATAACAATATAAACACAATTTTAACAATTTAAGAAGATAAAATGCAATCAACCCAACATGAATTAAATTCAAGCTAAGCTGATTAAATTAACCATTCCAACAACATGAATACTCATAGATATGTTCATCATAACAACAATAAAAATTAAAGAGATAACGAACAAGAATCAAATCCGGTGGTTTTCCAAGGCTTGACTTGGTTGCTCCGTTATTCCTTCTTGTTGTCCTTGCCAATCAAGGCTTCAATGAACACTTAATTGCTACTCCAAAATGGTTTAAGAACATCCCTTTTCCAAAGTAAGAAATCGGTACAAGAGTAAGGGAATTGAAATGGAAAAATGAGAGAAAAAGAATGAGAGAGGAGAGAAGTGTTGTGAAATGAATGAGGAATGAATGGGATGCTTTGAATGATAAGCCAAGGGGGGATTTTATAGCTGAGTGTGGCAGCTGAAATTTGCTAAAAATAGCAGCCAAAGAGCCACCCATTGGCCGGCCACCTATGTGGCAAAGTTGATGCTTTTAACTTTGCTAAAAATGGCTTAAGGCAAATCCAAAAATCCACCAATTGTGGAGGGGTTTGAATGCAAATTTGACAAGACTTCAAGGGCTTCTTTGCAAGCTTAATTAATCAGCTAATAAGAAGATTTGGGTCAACATATGGCCAGTTTTTGGCTGCCCAATCTTTGGCCGGTTCACTTCAATCGGTTCGGTTCAGCTGGACCACTTTTTCCATAATTAATTAATATTAATTTATTTAGCCCAAATTAAATTGGGTATAAATTAAAAATAATTATATTATGAATTAATACACATAATGGGACTGTCTTAGGCTGGAAATTAATTCGCCTTGCTGCTTCAAGTAGTGTCTGCCGAGCCATTTTTCGCCCTTTGCGCAATTCTGTTGGAAATAACCAAAAGTACTCAAAATTAATTATAAAATTAACTAAAATTCATCATGTTCATATTTTAAGTATAATTTAATTACTTTATAAAAATTAATTATTTTTCGACAAGAATTTAATTGAAACGGTATGATTTTAAGCTAAAAAGGGTATGTAAAAATGCGTAAATTTTCGTGTTTCCACACAACCAGACTTAATTCATTGCTCATCTTGAGTAATTCACAAATTTTGAAAAGAATTTCTCGGAAACACCTTTGAAAATCTCCTTCAGAACAACATTTTTCCCAAAATTATGAATTTAATACATTTATTCTCAAAGACAATAAATTTGATAGTTATGCTACTTAAATATACATATTGTTCAAATTAATCTCAACATGTAACGCCCCGAATTTGGGCCTAGAAGTATTGGGCCTTGACTATGGGTCCGTAAGGAGGTTGTATATAAGTATTTAATTGTACAAGGAAATGACACAATTAAATGTTTGGTTTAGTGGTTAATGGCCCTGAGAAGTGTTGGAGAAATCTTGGGTTCAAGCCTGGGCTTTAGCAAAAATTTTGGTAATAAGTGAATAAAACCCTGGGTGGTTGGATAAAGGCCTTTTAAATTATTGTGGTAAATAAATGACACAAGGAAGCTTGTAGTCTAGTGGTTGTGGCGTCATTAAGGTTGCAAGGGAGCCTGGGTTCAAGTCTTGGCTCTAACAATTTATTTTGGTTTTTCTTTTAAAGGAACCTGGACTTTGGCCTATAGACCTTATAATTAATTGAGGATAAAATATGACACAGAAAGAGCCTGTGGTGGAATGGCAAGGTGGCGTGTTGTGTAACTGTGAGGTCTAAGGTTCAAGTCTTAGGATGCTCAAGGGAGTATTTATTTTGCTGTTTGAGTTGTGTAGGAGGTGGAGTTGGACTGGAACTCTGTGGTTGAAGTGGTCATAAGGAAATAAGGAATTTTTCTAATAGTTGAAAGTAATCCCACATCGAGAAGCTAACATGGGAATTGGTGAGAAGCTGGCTTTAAATAGAGTCGAATCAGATGAGTTGGTGGATAAAAAAAAGGGATTAAGACCCAATGCAGGATGTGCCAAGGTTGGTGGTCGTGGACTACTTCAGCGCGTTCTCATAAACAGGTGTGTATTTCGCACTACTCTAGCTGTAGAATGGCAAATGTCGGAATGCCAAAATATCGTTCACACGGCGATGGCAGCCACACGAGCGTGCGAGTGCACGTGTGGGAGCTTTGACGTGATGGTTGAGGCCCTCATGAGTGCTCTCGTGGGCTTAGGTTGCTTTGGGCCAGGATGGGCCATGTGGGCCTAATGGGCCCAAGTGGATAAATTGTATGATTGTGTAGTAAATATTGGATTGGACTATGTAAATCTCATATCTATAGGATAAAATTACTAAAATGCCCCTGTAGGGTAGATTTACTGAAATGCCCTTGGTTTAAAAAATTACTGAATACCCCTAGTTTATAAAATTACCAAAATACCCCTAATTTGTGAAATTACCGAAATACCCTCGACCTGTAAAATTACCAAAATACCCTTGACTTGTAAAATTACTGAAATAACCTCGATTTATAAAATTACCTAGATACCCCTGATTTGGAAAATTAATGAAATACCCTTGATTTGGAAAATTACAGAAATACCCCTGATTTACAAAATTACAGAAATACCCTTGACTTTCAAAAATTATAGAAATACCATTATTTTGCAAAATTACTGAAATACCCTTGGTTTGTAGATTTACCAAAACACCCTAGTAGGGTGAAATGACTAAAATACCCCTAATAAGTAAAAAGACCGTTCTGCCCCTCTATGGTATATGACTCACTGATAATACAATTTGAATGATTTGACTATGTTTTGACTGAGAATGTATGACTGTGATTGGACTGTTGTGACTGTGATTTGTATGATTTTGTATGCCGTATGTATATTTGCTACATTCATATAATATTATGTTGCATATGGGTGTGGATTATGAAACAGAGGAAGAAATTGAGAATCGCATGGTTGCTTGACGACCATGGATCCACAGATTGAGGATCGCATGGCTGCTTGACGACCGTAGATCCACCGATTAAGGATCGCATGGTTGCTTGACGACTGTGGATCCACCAGTGGCTTTTAAGCCCAATATATGATTATTGACAACTCTGTGTCGATCATATTTACCCGAGCCTGTGTGCCGACTATATTACCGTCGCTGATGGCTATGTGCCTAACATGATATAGTTATCGATGGCTTAAAGCCAATTATTCTGATTATGGCTTTGCACCAACCTACATATGGCTCTCTGTCAACCTGATTATGGCTGTGTGCCAAATGTATTTGCCTAAGACTACGTGCCAATATAAGATTATTGACGACCCTGTGTCGATCACATTTACCTAGGGTTGTGTGCCGATTATGTTACTCTAGTTGATGGCTATGTGCCTAACATAATGCAGTTATCGATGGCTTTGTGCCATTGTGCCATTCTGCTTACGACTTCCAGCCTTCCTGTTATTTAGTAGCTTGCTACAATGAGGGTAGTACTGCAACCGGACTACCATTGATGTGTATCAGATGGGTGAGTTGATATTTATATCCCCACATGATGTGTACTGGGGGACGGAGTTAGTGTGTAGCAATTGGATTATTGGGGTGGGTTGCACAGCATTGCATGTATGATATTATTGTGATATTATTGCGATGTGGGCTTTGGCCCAACTGAGGCTAATATGGGATAATGCCCAAAGGCCACCGTTATTGAATAGAGCTCAGGCCCAGACCGTTATTGTATGCACTGTTACTGTAATGGTCTCTAGCCCAGACTTATTCTGAATTCTGCCTGTTTACTAACTATTTTAGTTTAGGAGGGGATTACACATTGAGTTTTCATAAACTCACCCCATTTATTAACTATGCAGGTAATCCCAAGCATTAGGAGGATTGGTGTTGTGAGGGACTCGGAGGTGGCCACACAACTGCTATGGTTTCCAATTTTCTTTTAAGTTATCTATTTACAAGTACTTATATTTGATCTGGGTTGTAATATGGCCTCTTTTAATTTCTGGTTCTAAATTTGGAATTTTATATATTATTTTATAACTGTTGGAGTAGAACATAGTTTTTTTTCCTAAACAATAACTATTTTTCAAAATATCACGTTTCCGTAAAACTTTAAATTAAACTTCCGCAGCGAATAAAGTTTTAAAGGTAATAATGTTTTACAAGAGAATGACTTTTAATAAACCAACAGAAATTGAGGTTTTCTCAAGTTTTAAAATGGCCATAGGTTTTACATAGTAAGAAGGGTTTTCAATGAGAACATGGTTTTCGAAAAACACTTCAATATGACACGCCAGATTTCGGCCATAGCGTCTAGGCCGGGTTTAGGGTGTTACACAACAACTGTTATGATAGTAGAAATTAGACTAATTGCTTCTTAATAAAGTCATGTTAAACCTTACCAATGTGATTTTATTTTCTTTATTTAAGATTAAGCTGCAATCATTAAGTTTAACTTGTCTTCATATGTTGTACGTAGCAATTTCTATCCACTAATGTAGGTAGCATTGGAACTTTTGAATCAATAGGTCTTTAACAAGGTTGTAACGTGGCTGCGCTTAAAGATAGGTAAAAGATAGATAATTTTAGGCTTTTAAACCATAGACTCAGCTTGTATCAGACCTTCGAAATAATCACCTTCAATACACCAACTTTCTTTGCTTTCATATGCTCTTTTGTACATTCTCTTTTGGGTTTTTTTTATCTACACGAGCATTTTCCTGAATGTACCTCAATTTTAAGAGCTTTTTATACTTCTTTTCAACTCCCCCAGACTTATTTTCAATGAATACTTGGAATAGTATCGAGTCTAGTGTTTGGGACAATTTTGAGATAGTTAAGAGAGAAGTGATGGCTAAATTTGCAAGGGTTAAAAGTAGGCCATATAGTCTCAAAGTTGGGTTTCAAAGGATACAAATTTAATCATGGTTGGCTTGAAAGGCTCAAACGGTCCAAACAAAAGTTGCCTAAATCATTTCTAACGTTCCACGCTTCCTAGGATTTCGCCTCAAGAAACTACTAAGTCAATTCTAAAGACTTAAACTTTCATGCATACCTAACTTTCATAAGGAACTAAAATTTTATGGTGTGATTTGCATGCTTTATTAAAAATACATTTATATCATTTATTAAGCTAACATAACAATTCATTGATATAATAGAACTTTATTCATACTAAAGTTTAGCATACTTAACAAAATTTCAAATTATTGAACAAAATATATCCTAATCATAATTAACAGAAAAATTTATTCTGAGTGGAAATAATTCAAATTTTCGGTCCTTATTGTTTAAAGTGAATAGATACTATACATCAGGTAAGATTCTGGAAAAGAGAAGGTGAGTCAATTTGACTGCTTAAGTACCAAGCTCTTTTCTAAATCTAATCCTAGACATGTATATACCCATTGCCACACTTTATACTTCGTGACTTGCTTAAATTTTATTAGTGATTTTCCTCGCTTAATTTAAAATAAAAAAAATTCATAATTAACTTAATCCTAAAACGACCTAAGAACAGAAATAAAATAAAGTCAAGATCTCCCCTTTATTTATTTGTAGACCCTTCCAAATTTGACTCATCTTTTGCTCCATCACTATTGCCTTTGCATGAATTGCTTCGCTCCTTCTTCGATAATGGACTCCATGGTTCAAATATAAAATCTGGAAATTCAGGCACAAAACTAAATAGGTCATTGTAAATTTTCTTAAGAGCACTTCTCATCGAGTCATCCCTTATTTTTTAGTATCTCCAGTAAGCTTGTTGCTGCTATTGCATATGCTACATTATGTCCATCAACTTTGATAGTTCATCTCGAAGATTTGGGCTAGGCGGTTGAGCTCTAAATATTGAAGTTTTGCCATCGGGCTCAATTTCTGGCTCTATTGGCTCCACCTTATCAGGGACTTCAGCCGATTATATTGGCTAGATCTCTGTAGGATCTTCTTCCTCTTCATTGGGATCCTCACTTTCTTCAACTCGCTACTGTAGAACAGAATCTCCAGCTACTCGGTAGAGGTCCTAATCTGTGATTATGCCCTGGCTATACCCTTTCTTCTTTACGTTTGCAAGAATCTCAACTTTTAAGCACAAAATTGTTATCGTAAAGGGGAAGTAAGTGGGGCAAAACGTCTAGTGGCATAATTCCTCATCTCTTGTAGGATGATTTTTCCCACATCAATGGTCTTTCCAGTTAAAATCAAATATAATAAGACCATTCACTCTAACGAGATTGTAGTCCCATGCGAACTAGGCATAAGGCTGAAACAGATGAAATAGAACTATACCTTTGCAAGTGGTGTCAAAGATTCTCTTCGACAAGTGTGGATTCTTTGCTTTGACACAGTCAACTTAGAACCTAGAACTGTAAGTTACTCAAGAATTTCTTGCAAATTTTCAAGCTCGATGTTGCTCATCAAAGAAGAATATTCATCGTTTTCAGAATTAGGTAATTCAAAGAACTCATTAATAGCATTTGAACTTATTGATACCTTGATTGTAACACCCCTATAACCAGTATCCGTCACCGGAGTGGGTTATGAAGAGTTACTAATCCAAAACACTACATTCGTACCTTCACATTTACATAAGTTCATTAGTAATTATACACATAGCCAAACATAATCAAAGATCAAAATTCAGACTTATACCGACATTCGAAAATTGCCATATTCACATGGCTTATATACAACAACATCTCAAAATATCATTCACTTAGTCTATTCTATACATGCCATACTAGCTCCAACACATAGTGGTACCAAAATGATAGATAGTGCGACGAGTTGCTGATGATCCCTTTCCGAGCAAGAGACTAGAGTCAACAATCTATAAAACAGAGAAACAGAACAAATGGTGTAAGCTTTCATAAGCTTAGTAAATTTTAAGCAATGCAAAAAAATAAACGCAAATATACTTCGATTATTCAATTTCTCAAGAGGCCATTTTCTAGGTATATTGCCATTTGTCCGAACATACACAAGCACAAAATGCACATTAAGCATTCTTATAACAGTTAATCTGAGTTCATATAACATAAATAAATCAAATACTTTCACATACTTTCACACCTTGACTGAATGTATCATGATCGTAGGTATAGTTATAACATTTATTCACATATGTATCACATTATACACTTATGATTCAATTCAAATCAAACTCACATATGAGTACATAATGTGTACCAGGCCCACTTAATGTATTGAATGTATTCATTTGACAATCTAACACGAGGTACCTTAGTCTTAGACTTTCATCAAATCACCGGCATTTAGCCTGCTAGGTTTTAAAAACCCGAATTCATTCACTGGCATTTCGCCTGCTAGGCTCGAGGCCCAATATCCTTTCACCGGCATTATAGCCTGCTAGGCTCGAAAGCCCGAATAGTATCTCACCGGCATTGTAGCCTGCTAGGCTCAAAGGCCCGAATAGTATCTCACCGACATTATAGCCTGCTAGGGTCAAAGGCCCGAATAGTGTCTCACCGGCATTATAGCCTGCTAGGCTCAAAGGCCCGAATAGTGTCGTACGATAATCAAATCAATAAGTTCCTTATAACATAATCATATCAATTAGGTACTAGCATCATTCGAACATATATAATTGTGCATCTCAAACACTTTTCTTTCATCTCATTTTCACACTTAGCATTTGATAGCTTATGCATAACATTTCACTCACATTCATTTCAAACTTATCATTCGATTATAAAAGCACATTGCATATTTACCAACATGTCATACTTGCCGTTAGTCCATATAAGCATGATACAACACACCATCATTTCATCTTTAACATTCGGCTAAATCCCTACCTTACAAGGAATGCCTAATTCACATAATATATTAGATTATAATCTATTGTTATTTACGTTGGATTACTTAAAACTTACCTCGAATATTTTCGAACAGTCTCGGATCAGCTATTCAATTCAACTACTTTCTCTTTTCCCTTATCCGAATTTGCCCCTCTATGCTCTTGAGCTTAAATTCAACAATTTTAAACTAGTCATTATTCGACTATTCAAGCATTACTTTCAAAATATAATATATATTCGACTTTCACACATACTGATCATAGTAAGTTTATAAGAAATCAATAAGCAACTCATTAACAAATTTTTATCAATGTTTACCACATATATATTTTATCTATAAAATTTTCAGAATTTTTGGTTTGGCCAATAAATACCAGATTTTTCTTAAATTTTTCCCTGTTTCACTGTTTGACTAATCTGACCACTCTTCACTACAAATCAAATTTCTCATTGTACAGAATTCAAAATATGTTCTCATTTATTTCATTTGAAACTAGACTCATTAAGGAGTCTAAGCATATAAATTTTATCTTATGACCATTTTTGTACAATTTATAATGATTTTATAAAAACAGAACATGGGATCTAGAAGTCATTTTGACTCTATCCCACATCACTTCAAATATCTCATTATCGACAATTCTTTTGCTTTCACAGTTTCTTTTATAAGAAACTAGACTCATTAAGATTTAATTACATAATTTATTCATCTTCTAACTCAACTCCCACAATTTATGGTGATTTTCCAAAATCACGTTACTGCTGCTGTCCCAAGCAGATTTATTACCAATTTACTCTTTCTCAACTCTTTGCATTCATATTATTTAAACATGTATATCACCAATCAATTTCATCACATATCTATAATTTCACTTAAGCAAAATCTCAATACAAAACATCGTGCTCAAATTATTATTCAAGTTCAAATTCGGCTAACACACATATAAATAGTAGCAACTAAATATTAACATTGCATTTCACCATAATAGCCAATTGCCATTAAACAATTAAGCCATAATTATTCAATTTTACCAAGCTTCAACTTAATTTATAACTATCTAAATGATTTAAAACATTCAACATCAAAATTTCTTTGCATTTCATACTATAGTCGAATGTATAGCTCATCAAAAAGATATTTATTCATGTTCCCTTAACACATATTGGTCAACTAGTTCATGCATTATACTTTGGCACATTTGGTCATTAAAGCAATAACCTATTTAACATTCAAGCATTTTATACTAACATTTCTCCCAAGGCCGAATTCATATACAACCTTTAATACTCATTCAAAGTTTATATTTTACAGAACCTATATACACAGCATTAACCTAATATCAATTTACTAAGCTTTTTAACAAATTTTTCTTCAACTATCCATACATTCGGCAATGACAAAGACAATGTAACAAACCTTAAATTCAACTTATAACAGTGTATAACTCATCCAAAGCATCCACTCCATTTCATCATTTTAAAGCACAAACATTACTCAATATTATCCAAGTTCACATTTGGCCATAGTACACACAACATGTTAGCCGATTTTCCCACTTAGCATCTAATGCACATATATGCTCATTTGTTTGGCTCAACTTCACCTATCTACCATTATTCATCAAAAAAACATGAAACAACAACCATTTCCTTCATTTCAATTCATGACCGAATGCTCATAACACAACCAAAAACCAAAATATACTTCATGGGTTAAGGTAGAATCAAGAAAGGAACTCATAAACATCAAGATAGAAGCAAACTACTATGAGCTTACCTTGGATTTTTCTTCCCCAAGTGACCGAACATTCAAGAGCTTCCCTTCCCCTATTTATTTTCTTAAGTTCGGCTATGAAGAACAAAGATGGACAAGCTTTGTCCTTTTCATCATTTTGTTATTTTATTTCTCTTTATTTTATGATAATAAAGCCATTAAATCTCATAGTGCTAATTTAAAATGCATATTCCATTTATTCCCATCATGATGGCCAACCATTACACCTTAAGGTGGGAATTTTGACATGCAAATCCACCTATTTCATACTATAATTTATTTGGCCACTACAAATTAGCCTATAGCATTTTCAAAAATTTTCATATAAGTCCTATTTAATAATTTCACATACAATTGACAAGATCAAAGCATGAAATTTTCACACATGCACTTTCACATATAATAAACACATAATATAACATCTAATTATTTTTGTGATTCGGTTTTGTGGTCCCAAAACCACTTTCTGACTAGGGCCAAATTAGGGCTGTCACATTGATTCAGCGAACTGGAACTTCTATCAAATCGCTTGAGGTTAAATTCGCGCAGAATTCAAGAACTAGTTCCTCATCCACACTAGGCCTCTTTCACAAAATAATTCCAAATTGAGGGATTCAGCAATTTGATGAATACATGCCATAAAGTCTTTGTACTTGCTCTCTTTCAAAGTGAAGCCTTTCTCTGATGCATCTGTTGATTTTTGAAGATACTCTCGTATCTTGCTTTGGCTTCTTCACAATGGAATTTTTTTTCTGTTTCATCAATTTGAGCACAAGCACGAGTTCTCTTGCAAGGCATGATTAACCTGAACAAAAGTTGGGAAAATTTATTTTCTCAAAAAATTAATTCACAAAATTTATTAATAATTCAGTAAATTGAAAAATTAAATAATTGAATAAAATTAAAATTTGGGAGAAAACAAATTGTCTTATCACCTTTTTTTATAAAACTCAGAACTCCTAAAAATAATTAATAAACAAAAGAGGTCAATTTAAGGTGGGTTGGAAGATTTCGGCTAAGGTGCCTGGTGTAGGTGTGTGTCGCACAAGTGCCGGACAGTAAGTAGACTCATCGAGCAGGCGCAAGAAGCGACACAGGATTGGTGTGATGAGCTGCATGGGCAGCAGGTTGCAAAGCTGAGTGGGCAACAACTTAGGCACGCGCACGCTGGAGTTGGAGCAGATGTAGCGCCAAGGTGCGGGCCGGTGAGTGCTGGAGCTGGACGTGCGTGTGACATCCCAAAATTGACCCTAGTCGGGAAGTGGTTTCGGGACCACAAAACCGAGTCATACTAATAATTAGCCATCATATTTGATGCTTATTATATGTATATATGCATGTGTGAAAATTTCATGTTTGAATTTTGTTAATTGTAAGTGAATTTTATTAAATAGGACTTATGTGAGAAAATTTAGAAATGTGCTAGGCAAATGTGAAGTGGCCTATTAATGCATGTTATGAAAATGATGGGTTTGCATGTCAAATTACCCAAAATTTGAGCTAGTGGCCGGCCATGCTATGGGTGGAAACATGTTGGGAACATGTTGACTTAGTGTGTTATGTTAGAAAGAATAAATAAAGGGTTAGTAATTAAGTAATGAAAAGGGAGGGGTGATGAAAACAAAGTTGTCTCATCCATCCCCCCCCATTTGCCGTAACTAGACAAAGAAAAGAAAAAAGAAAAAGAAAGGGTGTTCATCCTTTAACACCTTGGCCAAAAATTTGAAGGAGGAAGGAAGAAGAAAGGTTGAAGAGATTCGGCCATGCATGTAACTAGGCTAAGGTATGTTTGATGATGTTCCATGAGATGCATGCATGTTTTAGTTGTTAGTTTGAGTTCTACCTAGCCCATGGTCTAAATCTTGCTATGTGATGGAGATGATATTCGGCCATGGGTGTTGTCTTTCTTGGTTGGTGTTTTGATGTTGTGGTGATGAGGCATGAAGATGATTGAGCTTGAGTGTTTAATAAAACAAAAGGTTCTTGGATATTCGGCCTTGGTGTTTCTAATTGGAGGTATGTTGTTTTTATTTCTTGATAATTTATGTGAATTCGAGTTAATTGTTAAGCTCCTTTCATAGCCCAGAATTAATATTTGTTATTGGCTGGAAATGATGCATTCGGTTATGGGTTGATTGGGTGTCTTTCAAAGTGTTAAATGTGTTGGAAATGGTTTGATAATGATGATAGTTATGAGGTATAATCGGTCATGTAATTAGCTCAATTTGAAAATTTTGTTTGTTGTGTAAGTGCATGAGATACTTGGGTAAATGAACCGGTTTGAGTAATGCTTTAGTTGGGAATGTGTTTTTGCTAAAATGCAAAAATATATATATATTCGAGTGGGTACTAATTATTATGAAATGGATGCAATGACAATGTATGTGATTGTATCTTACATTGAAATGATTAGTTTGTGCCTTAATTGTGGCTCGACAAGAAAGTATATTAGGTCATTATGGGTTTATTTATATGATGATGCTATAATTGTAGTATTGAATAATTGTAGCCTAATAATGTGTTCGGTTGTGCATGAGTAGGGAATATATATATGGTGTTTAAATAACTAGTTATTAAGGTCATTTGTAGCTTAACTATATGATATACATGTATTAAATTAAATTGCCTATTTGATAAGTGATTAAATAGTAAATGATATTGGTTAAGTAATTAAATAAATCTATTTGTTTTATATTAAGCTCAAGAGCAAAGAGGGTCGAAGTTGGATAGGGGAAAAGAGAAAGTAATTGAGTAGCCTTTCCGCAACCGTTCAAGTATATCCGAGGTAAGTTTTAAGTGTTTAAACGTTGAGTAAATCCAATTATAATAGGACATGATGAGTTGATTTAATAAGATATGATGTGGCCATGATATGTTCTAAGCTCAAATGGTAAGTTCTTATGTGTTTGAGCTTAAGAATTTAAGGGTAATTTGAAATAGTCTGCTTCGGACAGCAGCAGTAACGTGACTTTAGAAAATCACCATAAATTTATGGACTTGAATTAGAGGCTGAATGAGACATGAAATTAAATCTTAATGAGTCTAGTTTCTTATAAAAGAAACCGTGTAAGCAAAGGAATTTCCGATAATGAGATATTTAAAGTTGTGTGAGACGGTGTCAGAATGACTCCGAAATCCCCTGTTCTGTATTTAGAAAATCATTATAAATTGTACAAAAATGGTTATAAGATAAAATTTATATGCTTAGACTCCTTAATGAGTCTAGTTTCAAATGAAATCAAATACAACACATTTTGAATTCTGTAAAGTGAGAAATTTGATTCGTAGTGAAGAGTGGTCAGATTAGTCAAACAGTGAAACAAAGGAAACTTTAAGAAAAATATGGTATTGATTGGCCAAACATAAAATTCTGGAAATTTTATGGATGGAAGATATACGAGTCTATATTCAGGAAAAATTAACGGAAAGTGATTTGGAGATTTGTAGCTCCAGTTATAAATAATTTAGTGACTATTGCTCAGGAAAAACAGCTTGTGCTGAATTTGAGATTATGTTGTGAACCTTGATAAACTTGTTTTAGTTGCTCATAAGCTATTGATTAAACCCATACTTGAATTCTAAATCGTGATATTGTAAGTTTATGAGTATTCGAATATGAAATGATAGTAAGGCCTAATGGCCGATGTGATGAATGTGAAAGTGTATATATATGTGATAAGGCCTAATGGCCGATGTGATGAATGTGAAAGTGTATATATGTGATAAGGCCTAATGGCCGATGTGATGAATGTGAAAGTGTATATATATGTGATAAGGCCTAATGGCCGATGTGATGAATGTGAAAGTGTATATATGTGATAGGGCCTAATGGCCGATCTGATGAATGTGAAAGTGTATATATATGTGATAGGGCCTAATGGCCGATGTGATGAATGTGAAAGTGTATATATGTGATAAGGCCTAATGGCCGATGTGATGAATGTGGAAGTGTATATATATGTGACAGGGCCGAGTGGCCAACGTGATGAATGTGAAAGTGTATATATGTGATAAGGCCTAATGGCCGATGTGATGAATGTGGAAGTGTATATATATGTGACAGGGCCGAGTGGCCAACGTGATGGATGTGAAAGTGTATAAATGTGATAAGTCCCGAAGGGCATTTGTGTCAGTACTATATCCGGGTTAAAACCCCGCAGGCTTTATGCGAGAATATTATCACTGATTAATGTCCTTAAGCTTCGTGCTTGTACTATATCCGAGCTCTAAAGACCCGATAACTTTGTGTGGAGATTATGTCCGGGTAAGACTTCGTAATAAGAATTGCTTATAAATATATTCAATGCGAAAGGTTAAACAGGTATGTACTCCAAGTTTATATGTGAGCTTGATTTGCACTAAATCATAAGGTAGTTATGTGATGCATACGAGAGCAATCTATGAGACTATTCCTATGATTATGTGACATCGGATCAGTGTGAGAGGTGATGTGAAATCATACGATATATCTATGTCACATGAGCTCACTTTTATGTGAAAGTTTATCTGCCTATTGTATATGATGAGATGTGCAGATTCGGTAAAGGGATGGTATGCCCGAAGGAAGAGTGAAATAAAAATACGAACAACTATGTTATAATTTGATTGTTATCTGTTGGCACTGCTTAAAACTTACTAAGCATTGTAATGCTTACTCCGTTTACTCTGTTTCCTCTGTTTTATAGATCTCATTGCAAAGCTACAGGCTCGGGGATCGTCAGCAACTAGTCACACTATCACTATCCACTGTTTGGTACTGCTATGTTTCGGATTGTCTTATGGCATGTATAAAATAGACTAGTGGCGGAAGAATATTTTGGTTAATGTATATAGCCATGCGAAAATGGATTATGTATGTTTGAGCATAATGTTATAATCATTTGGTATGGAATGGTTAATCGCTATCATGATTTGTGCTATTTATGCTAAAAGGGCTAGTTGAATCATGGAAACTATGAAATAGGTAATGTCTACCTTAAAGGCAGATGCTGGCAGCAGCAGTGATGTAGATTTGGAAAATCACTAAAAATAGTAGGATTGGAATTAAATAGAGAATAAATTATGTAAACGAACCTTGATGAATCTATTTTCATAGGAAAGTAACGAAATGATCATATGGACAGTATGTTAAGAGATATTCAGGTTCTCGTGAGACAGGGCCAGAACGGTTTCTGGATTCCCTGTTCCGACTTTGGAAATTAATTATAAATTAACCAGAGATAATTAGGAGTCATGCGATATATGTATGGATTCCTCTCTGAGTCTAGTTTCTATAGAAACAAACGGCATCAGTATTGAAGCCCTGTGCAGGGAGATATCCAAGTCGTAATGCGCAAAGGTCAGTGTAGTCGATCCCTGTAACATGGGAGAGTTTGACTAATAAACTGTACTAATTGGCCTGACCAAAAATTCTAGAAACAAATATGTAGATGGGCATATGAGTCTAGTTTCAGGGAAAAGTTACGAAACTGATTTTGGAGTTGTGAAACTCAAGATATGATTTTTAAGGTGACAGTGTCGCAGTTAGCCAACTGCCTGGAAAATTTTAAAATGGACTGCGATAGTAAGCGAATTTAGTCTGTGAACCCCTCGTGTCCGACTCCGGCAACGGTCTCGGGTACGGGGTGTTACAATTTTATTGGTATCAGAGCTACGGTTTAGTCGATTCTAGGACTAACGTAGCACGCGTGAGTCTATTTATACATGCCATAAAGTGATAAAATGTTAGTGTGATGATTTTTGGCTATTAAAATGTGTTTGCTGTATTGTAATGAATCTTGATCCCGATCGAGCTGTAGCAAGCTTCTGACTATGAGAATTTGCGATATAACTTCACTTTGATATGCCTAAATTATTAAGTTGATCAGGTACGTATCATGTACTCGTATTTGAATTTCGATTTGGATTGAATTATAAGGGTATAAGTGATGCAATTTTGAAAGAGTGTTATGACTATAAATGTGATTTTTGTATGTGGCTATGGAACTGGAAGTTGAATGGTCGATAAGCATGTTGTGTTTGTATTCAAGTAATGTAAATGATATACTAATGTGTATTGCTATATGTGTATATGTATGTAGAGACGAAATTGTCGAATGTAAAAAGGCAGTGAAGCGTATAGAGTGGTTGGTTTTCAGCACTAAGTGTGCGGGCAATAAGTGTTCACGGTTGTGAGATTGGCACTAAGTGTGCGGGCAATAAGTGTTCACGGTTGTGAGATTGACACTAAGTGTGCGGGCAATAAGTGTTCACGGTTGTGAGATTGGCACTAAGTGTGCGGGCTTGAAATGCATGGCACTAAGTGTGCGAGTTTAAAGTACATGGCACTAAGTGTGCGTGGTTGATTATTAAGCACTATGTGTGCGAACCCACTATATATATATATATTTTCTATCAATTATTTATATTAAGGGTGCGACCTTACCAAGTCGATTTCAGACAGCGGAAAGGGGTAAGTTCTTGAGTAATAGAGCTTAAATTATGATTTGATTAGATCATGATTTAAGCAAATCAAAATCATGCTCTTTGTGTGTGGCTATTGAGCTGAAATTGCAAGAATGATAAGTGTCTTGTGTTTGAGTTTTGCTAATGAAAATGAAATACGAATGTGCCATGATTTATTGTTAAATGTGCATGGTTATTCGAATGATGTCCGGGCTAAGTCCCGAAGGCTTTGTGCTAAGTGACCATATCCGGACTAAGATCCGAAGGCATTGGTGCGAGTTACTAAATCCGGGCTAAGTCCCGAAGAGCATTCATGCTAGTGATATATCCGGGCTAAGTCCCGAGGAGCATTCGTGCTAGTGATGTATCCGGGCTAAGTTCCAAAGAGCATTCGTGCTAGTGATATATCCGTGCTAAACCCCAAAGAGCATTCGTGCTGGTGTTATATCCGGGCTAGGTCCCGAAGAGTAATCATGATGGTGACGTGTATTCGGGCCTTCGTGCCTAGTAGGCTTCGTGCCGGTAATTTGAGCAAAGTTTAAGTGCTCATTACTATACGAATTCAAATTTAAATGAGATGATATGTTTAAAAGTGTACATACATGATGTTTATAGACTTGGTTAAGTCATATCAATGTGTATTAATGAATGAATAAGAGCACTATGTATGTGAATGATTAGAGGCACTGTGTGTGTGCGAATTCCTTTAACCGAGCACTATGAGTGCGAGATAGTTCAGTGGGCACTAAGTGTGTGAAGTGGAGTTCATGTAAGACCTCGTTTGGGACGAAGGCATTGATTTGAGATAGTGTGTAAGACCATGTCTGGGACATGGCATCGGCTCGATATGTGAGAATATGTAAGACCATATCTAGGATATGGCATTGTAAGAGCTATATGTGCTATTGCTGAATGGACACTATTTTGTTAATCTTGTTCAAGAAATTATTTTGATTAAGTTTCGACATTCGAAAGTTTGAAAGAATTTTTGATGAATGTTGATAATTTTGGATATACGAGTTATGCGCTAGAATAAATCTCATGCCAGTGTATTATATTAGGCTTTATGCCTATTCGACTGTATACGGGTAACGTTAACTATGATTGAATGTGCTAAATGAACTAAATGTTCAGGTACGTGGAAGTTGACTTTTCTTTTGGAAATGAGTTTAGTTGAATATTGAGATGTGATAAAGTTATAAAGGATATTTATTGGGATGTTTGAGTATATGTGTACTTTCGGTTAGGTTACAGCTTATTCATGAATGAAAATGTGGGTTACAAATATGTGGGTTGATGATGTGAATTATACATGTTAATATGTGCTCAATATGTGTTTGAAATGCATTTGTGAATTAAGTTAAGTGATTATTGCTTATGAAATCAAGAAAATGAGATATATGTGCATATTTGTAGAAATGTTTATGTATTTGTTTTAAGATAAGAAAATGATTTTATGGATCGATGCGAAATCAGTAATGAATTACAATTGCTATCGATGAGCTAATGTTTATATGGATATAATTCAATAAGAGGACGTTATCCTAAACTATGCATCGGTAGAAATTTTCGAGGACGAAAATCCCTAAAGGGGGGAAGAGTTGTGACATCCCAAAATTGACCCTAGTCGGGAAGTGGTTTCGGGACCATAAAACCGAGTCATACTAATAATTAGCCATCATATTTGATGCTTATTATATGTATATATGCATGTATGAAAATTTCATGTTTGAATTTTGTTAATTGTAAGTGAATTTTATTAAATAGGACTTATGTGAGAAAATTTAGAAATGTGCTAGGCAAATGTGAAGTGGCCTATTAATGCATGTTATGAAAATGATGGGTTTGCATGTCAAATTACCCAAAATTTGAGCTAGTGGCCGGCCATGCTATGGGTGGAAACATGTTGGGAACATGTTGACTTAGTGTGTTATGTTAGAAAGAATAAATAAAGGGTTAGTAATTAAGTAATGAAAAGGGAGGGGTGATGAAAATAAAGTTGTCTCATCCATCCCCCCCCATTTGCCGTAACTAGTCAAAGAAAAGAAAAAAAAAAAAGAAAGGGTGTTCATCCTTTAACACCTTGGCCGAAAATTTGAAGGAGGAAGGAAGAAGAAAGGTTGAAGAGATTCGGCCATGCATGTAACTAGGCTAAGGTATGTTTGATGATGTTCCATGAGATGCATGCATGTTTTAGTTGTTAGTTTGAGTTCTACCTAGCCCATGGTCTAAATCTTGCTATGTGATGGAGATGATATTCGGCCATGGGTGTTGTCTTTCTTGGTTGGTGTTTTGATGTTGTGGTGATGAGGCATGAAGATGATTGAGCTTGAGTGTTTAATAAAACAAAAGGTTCTTGGATATTCGGCCTTGGTGTTTCTAATTGGAGGTATGTTATTTTTATTTCTTGATAATTTATGTGAATTTGAGTTAATTGTTAAGCTCCTTTCATAGCCCATGAATTAATATTTGTTATTGGTTGGAAATGATGCATTCGGTTATGGGTTGATTGGGTGTCTTTCAAAGTGTTAAATGTGTTGGAAATGGTTTGATAATGATGATAGTTATGAGGTATAATCGGTCATGTAATTAGCTCAATTTGAAAATTTTGTTTGTTGTGTAAGTGCATGAGATACTTGGGTAAATGAACCGGTTTGAGTAATGCTTTAGTTGGGAATGTGTTTTTGCTAAAATGCAAAAATATATATATTCGAGTGGGTACTAATTATTATGAAATGGATGCAATGACAATGTATGTGATTGTATCTTACATTGAAATGATTAGTTTGTGCCTTAATTGTGGCTCGACAAGAAAGTATATTAGGTCATTATGGGTTTATTTATATGATGATGCTATAATTGTAGTATTGAATAATTGTAGCCTAATAATGTGTTCGGTTGTGCATGAGTAGGGAATATATATATATGGTGTTTAAATAACTAGTTATTAAGGTCATTTGTAGCTTAACTATATGATATACATGTATTAAATTAAATTGCCTATTTGATAAGTGATTAAATAGTAAATGATATTGGTTAAGTAATTAAATAAATCTATTTGTTTTATATTAAGCTCAAGAGCAAAGAGGGTCGAAGTTGGATAGGGGAAAAGAGAAAGTAATTGAGTAGCCTTTCCGCAACCGTTCAAGTATATCCGAGGTAAGTTTTAAGTGTTTAAACGTTGAGTAAATCCAATTATAATAGGACATGATGAGTTGATTTAATAAGATATGATGTGGCCATGATATGTTCTAAGCTCAAATGGTAAGTTCTTATGTGTTTGAGCTTAGGAATTTAAGGGTAATTTGAAATAGTCTGCTTCGGACAGCAGCAGTAATGTGACTTTAGAAAATCACCATAAATTTATGGACTTGAATTAGAGGCTGAATGAGACATGAAATTAAAGCTTAATGAGTCTAGTTTCTTATAAAAGAAACTGTGTAAGCAAAGGAATTTCCAATAATGAAATATTTAAAGTTGTGTGAGACGGTGTCAGAATGACTCTGAAATCCCCTGTTCTGTTTTTAGAAAATCATTATAAACTGTACAAAAATGGTTATAAGATAAAATTTATATGCTTAGACTCCTTAATGAGTCTAGTTTCAAATGAAATCAAATACAACACATTTTGAATTCTGTAAAATGAGAAATTTGATTCATAGTGAAGAGTGGGCAGATTAGTCAAACAGTGAAACAGGGGAAACTTTAAGAAAAATATGGTATTGATTTGCCAAACATAAAATTCTGGAAATTTTATGGATGGAAGATATACGAGTATATATTCAGGAAAAATTAACGGAAAGTGATTTGGAGTTTTGTAGGTCCAGTTATAAATAATTTAGTGACTATTGCTCAGGAAAAACAGCTTGTGCTGAATTTGAGATTATGTTGTGAACCTTGATAAACTTGTTTTAGTTGCTCATAAGCTATTGATTAAACCCATACTTGAATTCTAAATCGTGATATTGTAAGTTTATGAGTATTCGAATATGAAATGATAGTAAGGCCTAATGGCCGATGTGATGAATGTGAAAGTGTATATATATGTGATAAGGCCTAATGGCCGATGTGATGAATGTGAAAGTGTATATATGTGATAAGGCCTAATGGCCGATGTGATGAATGTGAAAGTGTATATATATGTGATAAGGCCTAATGACTGATGTGATGAATGTGAAAGTGTATATATGTGATAAGGCCTAATGGCCGATGTGATGAATGTGAAAGTGTATATATATGTGATAGGGCCTAATGGCCGATGTGATGAATGTGAAAGTGTATATATGTGATAAGGCCTAATGGCCGATGTGATGAATGTGGAAGTGTATATATATGTGACAGGGCCGACGTGATGAATGTGAAAGTGTATATATGTGATAAGGCCTAATGGCCGATGTGATGAATGTGGAAGTGTATATATATGTGACAGGGCCGAGTGGCCAACGTGATGGATGTGAAAGTGTATAAATGTGATAAGTCCCGAAGGGCATTTGTGTCAGTACTATATCCGGGTTAAAACCCCGCAGGCTTTATGCGAGAATATTATCACTGATTAATGTCCTTAAGCTTCGTGCTTGTACTATATCCGAGCTCTAAAGACCCGATAACTTCGTGTGGAGATTATGTCCGGGTAAGACTTCGTAATAAGAATTGCTTATAAATATATTCAATGCGAAAGGTTAAACAGGTA
This sequence comes from Gossypium hirsutum, assembly GCF_007990345.1. Classification (NCBI taxonomy): domain Eukaryota; kingdom Viridiplantae; phylum Streptophyta; class Magnoliopsida; order Malvales; family Malvaceae; genus Gossypium; species Gossypium hirsutum. Next base: position 65,992,477 of record NC_053430.1, read on the forward strand.
TGTACTCCAAGTTTATATGTGAGCTTGATTTGCACTAAATCATAAGGTAGTTATGTGATGCATACGAGAGCAATATATGAGACTATTCCTATGATTATGTGACATCGGATCAGTGTGAGAGGTGATGTGAAATCATACGATATATCTATGTCACATGAGCTCACTTTTATGTGAAAGTTTATCTGCCTATTGTATATGATGAGATGTGCAGATTCGGTAAAGGGATGGTATGCCCGAAGGAAGAGTGAAATAAAAATACAAACAACTATGTTATAATTTGATTGTTATCTGTTGACACTGCTTAAAACTTACTAAGCATTGTAATGCTTACTCCGTTTACTCTGTTTCCTCTGTTTTATAGATGTCATTGCGAAGCTACAGGCTCGGGGATCGTCAGCAACTAGTCACACTATCACTATCCACTGTTTGGTACTGCTATGTTTCGGATTGTCTTATGGCATGTATAAAATAGACTAGTGGCGGAAGAATATTTTGGTTAATGTATATAGCCATGCGAAAATGGCTTATATATGTTTGAGCCTAATGTTATAATCATTTGGTATGGAATGGTTAATCGCTATCATGATTTGTGCTATTTATGCTAAAAGGGCTAGTTGAATCATGGAAACTATGAAATAGGTAATGTCTACCTTAAAGGCAGATGCTGGCAGCAGCAGTGATGTAGATTTTGAAAATCACTAAAAATAGTAGGATTGGAATTAAATAGTGAATAAATTATGTAAGCGAACCTTGATGAATCTATTTTCATAGGAAAGTAACAAAATGATCATATGGACAGTATGTTAAGAGATATTCAGGTTCTCGTGAGACAGGGCCAGAACGGTTTCTGGATTCTTTGTTCCGACTTTGGAAATTCATTATAAATTAACCAGAGATAATTAGGAGTCATGCGATATATGTATGGATTCCTCTCTGAGTCTAGTTTCTATAGAAACAAACGGCATCAGTATTGAAGCCCTGTGCAGGGAGATATCCAAGTCGTAATGCGCAAAGGTCAGTGTAGTCGATCCCTGTAACATGGGAGACTTTGAATAATAAACTATACTAATTGGCCTGACCAAAAAATCTAGAAAAAAATATGTAGATGGGCATATGAGTCTAGTTTCAGGGAAAAATTACGAAACTGATTTTCGAGTTGTGAAACTCAAGATATGATTTTTAAGGTGACAGTGTCGCAGTTAGCCAACTGCCTGGAAAATTTTAAAATGGACTGCGATAGTAAGCGAATTTAGTCTGTGAACCCCTCGTGTCCGACTCCGGCAACGGTCTCGGGTACGGGGTGTTACAGTGCGCAGGTGCTGGAGTAGGACGGGGCGCACAATGCAGCGCACGATGGGGGCAGGTGTGCTCGGCGTGTGTGATGGAGCTGGGCTGCTAGGCTAAGGGCTTGCGTCACTTTAAGGGTTTTGGTGTTTGGGATTTTTAGTGATGAATGAATGAAGAAGGTAGTATTTATAATGAAAGGAATAGGACTTAAAGTAGAATTCTTAGAGAAATTTAATAATTAAAAACTCTAAGTTCTAATTTTAATCCAAGTTAACAACAATTAATAATTAAATATATGCATATTAAATTATTAATGTTATTAATTTATTTAAGCAAAAATGAGATGTAACTAAAAATAATCCTAATTCTATGCTAAATTGATAAAAACTAATATATAAATTATAATAGATATAATTATATATTAAAGAGTATCATCTTATTGTTATTAAAAACTTATCAAATAAAATATGATGAAATTAACACTAATCCTAACTCTATATAAAGTTGATAATAATTAATATATATTATAATTGATATAATTATATACTAATAATTATCAGTTTTTCTGAATTAAAAACATTTGTTCTAAAAGCCTTTGGAAAATATTTACAAAAAAAGAGGCATCCATTATTTATTATTTACGAAAAGAGCAACCAAATTTTGAAAGTAATTCAATTAAGTCCCTATACTTAATGAAAATTTGAAATTGAGTTGTAATTTAAAACTTAGGTTAACATTGACCTCTTTATTTGAAAAACTAAAAATTTATTTTTCTATTTAGGGAATAATTTCTCAAAAAATTATGTTAAAATCAATTCCAAGGAAAAATTGGAGGGGCCACAAGAGGTCCCACTTAAGTTATAATCTCCTATACAAAATTGATTTGAATATACTAATATTGAAAATATACCCTTAATCGTTTATTAAAAAGGAAAATAAGAAAATTTAAACATCTGATAGAATGAACGAAATTTGATTCTGTTCAGTCTTATATCCCCAATAATGTTTCAAACGCTGAGCATTAACTTGAAAATTACCTCCCTTACCTTGGAGTTCAACAACTCCGCATGGATAGACGTGATGAATCGTAAATAGACCAGACCAACGTGATTTTAGTTTACCTGGAAAGAACTTTAATCTGGAATTAAATAACAAGACTTGTTGACCTGCTTCAGACTCTCAAACTCAAATGTGCTTGTCATGCCATTTCTTAAGTCTCTCTTTGAGTAGTTTGGCATTTTCATACGAGAACGTTCAGAATTCCTCTAGTTCATTGAGTTGGAGCATCCATTTCTCTTTAGAAAGTTTAAGATCCAAGTTGAGTTGATGAAGGGCCCAGTAAGCTTTGTGTTCTAACTCCAAGGGTAGATGACAAGCTTTCCCAAAGACCAACCTGTAGGGTGACATCCCTAAAGGTGTCTTGTATCCTGTCCTGTAAGCCCATAAAGCATCATCCAGTCTTTTGGACCAATCTCGTCGGTTCGGGCCAACTACCTTCTCAAGTATGCCTTTGATCTCTTTATTTGCCAGTTTAGCTTGCCCATTCGTCTGCGGATGGTAAGCTGTACGGACCTTGTGTTTCACTCCATGTTTAACTAACAACCATTTCAACCACTTGTTCACAAAATGGGATCCTTCATCGCTGATAATAGCTCTTGGGGTTCCAAACCTTGTGAACACGTGTTTCTGCAAAAACTTTATTATAGCCCTAGCATCGTTTGTTGGATAAGCTTCAGCCTCGACCCATTTAGACATGTAATCTACAGCTACCAAGATGTACTTGTAACCAAAAGACGAAGGGAAATGACCGAGGAAGTCAATGCCCCAAACATCAAATAATTCTACCTCAATGATGTTTGATCGAGGTATCTCATTTCTACTGGTGACATTTCCGATCCTTTGACATCGATCACAACTCTTTACGTAAGCGTATGCGTCCTTAAATAGTGTTGGCCAAAAGAATTTGGCTTGCAATACTTTGGCCGCAGTATGAGTACCTCTGAAGTGTCCCCCACTTAGAGCTGAGTGACAATAGTATAGAATCTTTTGTACTTCATCTTCTGCCACACATCTCCTGATCATTTGATCTGCACACTTCTTGAACAAGTATGGTTCTTCCCAGAAATAGTACTTCACATTGTGAAGAAACTTTTTCCTTTGATGATACATCTTATCAATCGGCATCAAACCACAAGCTAAATAGTTAGCAATATCAGCAAACCAAGGGGTGTTATGGACATGATTTACCTTTAGTATATGTTCATCCAGAAACGTTTCTCAAATTGGTATAAGAGAAGAGTTCCCTTCTTGCGGCTCCAATCCGAAAAAGTAATATGCTACTTGATTTTCCACTCCCTTTTGATCTTGAATTTCTAAATTGAACTCTTGAAGTAGAAGTACCCATCGGATCAACCTCGGCTTAGCATCTTTCTTAGAAAGTAAGTACTTAATTGCCTAGTGGTCCATATAGACTGTCACTTTGGTACCTACAAGATAAGATCGAAACTTGTCAAAATCAAACACAATATCAAGTAAATCTTTTTCTATTACCGTATAATTCAATTGAGCTCCTGTCAGAGTTTGACTTGCATAGTAGATGGGATGAAAAAATTTGTTCCTTTGCTAGCCCATAACGGCTCCTACCGCGAAGTCACTCGCGTCACACATTAATTCGAACTGCAGATCCCAGTCTGGTGTGACTATTATGGGTGTCATAACTAATCGACTCTTCAAATCTTTGAAAGCCTTTAAGCCTTCCTCATCAAACTTGAACATCGAGTCCTTCTCCAATAATTTGCATAAGGGTTTAGCAATTTTGGAGAAGTCCTTGATGAATCTTCGATAGAAACCAGCGTGGCCCAAAAAGCTCCTAACACCTTTTACAAATGTTGGAGGTGGGAGTTTCTCAATAACATCTATCTTAGCTTTATCTACTTCGATTCCATGTCTCGTTATCCGATGCCCTAGAACAATCCCTTTTCGTACCATGAAATGGCACTTTTCCTAGTTGAGTACTAGGTTTGTTTCTTTGCATCACCTTAGTACCTTGGCTAGATTGGTTAGGCAATCGTCATACGTATCTCAAAATACTAAAAAATCATCCATAAAAACTTCCAAATAATTCTCAATCATGTTAGTAAAAATAAACATCATACATCTTTGAAATGTAGCAAGTGCATTACATAAACCAAATGGCATGTGTCTAAATGCAAATGTACCATACGGCCAGGTGAATGTTGTCTTGTGTTGATCTTCTGGTACTACTGTAATCTCATTATACCCCGAGTATCAATCAAGAAAACAGTAATAGTCTCGCCCCGCGAGTCTATCCAGCATCTGGTCTAAAAATGGCAGAGGAAAGTGATCTTTCCTAGTCGCTTTGTTCAGCTTCCGGTAATCAATGTAAATTCTTCATCCCGTAATCATTCTAGTCGGTATCAACTCATTATTCTCATTTTCAATGATCGTGATACCTCCTTTCTTTAGCACCCACTGGACCGGACTTACTTATGAACTGTCTAAGATAGGGTAAATTATACCTGCATCTAACCACTTAATGATTTTTTCTTTACTACGTCGATCATGATGGGGTTCAGTCTTCGTTGTCTATCGATCGTCCCTTTCTCGCCATCTTCTAGTATGATCTTGTGCATGCATACAGATGGGCTAATACCGCGGATATCGGCTATGGTCCATCCGATAGCCCTCTTGATTGTTTTAACACCAAGATGAGTTTCTCTTCTTGCTCAATAGTTAATTCTACTCAAACAATCACAGGAAAAGTAGAAGACTTACCTAAATAAACATATTTTATATGTGAAGGTAGTACCTTGAGTTCTAATTTAGGTGGCTCCTCAATTGACGCTTTTGGTTGGGCATAATCCCTTTCCTCTAACTCCAAAGATTCAAAGTGGGATTGCGGAATAAATCCCCTTTGATTAGCTTCTAACAAAGCTAAGTACTCATCCTCCTTTTCATCATTCGAAGGATCTGATGTCAAAATTTGTACCGACGGATCCTCCACATAGTTGAGCTCCTTCTCGATTATTAAATCTTCTAAATCAGATTGTGTCAGGAAATCGCATAGACTTAAAAACATTAAATGTTACCTGATCATCCTGAACACGCATAGTAAGCTCACCCTTCTGCACATCAATAAGGGTCCTTCCGGTTGCTAAGAACGGTCTTCCTCAGATAATTGGCACTTCTTTGTCTGCTTCAAAGTCTAGGATAACAAAATCAGCAGGGAAGATAAATTTATCTACATGTACCAATACGTCCTCGATTTTTCCTTTTGGATGTGCCAAGGATCGATCTACTAATTGAAGTGTAACCGTAGTAGGTCTAACTTCACCTATCCCCAACTTTCTAAATATTTACATAGGCATCAATTTGATACTCGTACCCAAGTCACATAGTGCCTTACCACAATGTGTTGCTCCAATGTTGCAAGGTAGGTAAAACATCCAGGATCCTTCAATTTTGGGGGTAGTTTGTCTTGAAGATATGCATTGCATTCCTTCGTTAGAGCTATCATCTCAAAATCTCTGAGTATTTGTTTTTTAGACAGTATATCCTTCATGAATTTGACGTAGTTCGGCATTTACTCAAGTGCTTCAACCAACGGGATGTTGATCTGAAGTTGCTTGAGTACGTCTAGGAACTTCTTGAATTGAACCTCTTGCTTTTGCTTTTGAAGTCTTTGAGTGTAGGGTGGTGGTGGTTTCCTTACTGAAACTGGTTGATTCGTCTTCCGTGGTAATTCTACATTTGACGGGGCTGTTAGTTGATCAGAATTAACTGGTTCTGAAATTACCTTGTAGGGTTTTACAGATTCTAGTTCTTGTGAAACTGGAATTTCAACGCTCAGTTGAACTTCCTTTGATTCTTGAGCATCAGCTTACTCCTTTTCAGCTTCAATAGTGTTGGGCTCTACCGTCTTTCCACTCCTCAATGTTAATGCTTTGCAATGCTCGTTCCCGGATTCCTCAGATTTTTTGTATCACTAGGTAAAGCACCTTGTGGTCGATTCCTGAGTTCAGTTGCAAGCTGGCCCATTTGGTTTTCTAGGTTTTTCAATGTAACTGTTTCGCTTTGGATTAAGGCGTCATTCTTGGCCATGTATGCCTTCAACAGATTTTCTAAGCCATTGGATGGTTTAGCTTGGGTTGTGTAACACCCCAAACTCGGCCTAGAAGTTAGGCCCAAATCTGACGTGTCACATTGAAGTGTTTTTTGAAAACCCTGTTTTCATTGAAAACATTTGAAAACTTGAGTAAAATCTCAGTTACGTTAGTTTATTTTCAACACGTGGTTCATTCAAAAATACATAATTTTATTCCCAAAATCTCTTTTAGTTGCAGAAGCTTGTTTTAAATAAATTACTAAAAACTTGATGTTAAAAAGTTAAGATGCAAAAGCATTTTGAAAATGCTGCGAAAATGTAGTGTTTGAAAATAGTTATTGTTTTGGAAAACTGTTTCCTACTTTTAACAGATATTAAACATACTAAATAAACTTCCCAAATAAAAAGTTAAGAAAACAAAGTGGCCTTATTACAACCCAAATAAAAACCAAAGTGCTTAACTAAATAAACAAAATAGAAAAACATGTACAGTTGTGTGGTCGTCTCTGAGTCCCTCTGCGACACCGATCCACCTAACACTGGGAATTACCTGTACAGTGTATAAATGGGGTGAGTTTATGAAAAATTAGTGTGTAATCCCCTTACTAGAGTAACAGTCAGTATACCAAAACAGAAACAGAAACAGTCTGGCTAGAGCCTGTTAACAGAAATAGTATAGTCCAGTTCAGAGCATATGTGGGCCAAAGCCTATTACAATAATATTTGGGTCATAGCCCATAATAGAATTAGTTGGTCCTAGCCCAAACTAATAACAGAAAAGAATGTGTGAATGTATGGATGCATGTTATCCCATCCAACCCTACACTTGCCTCTGTCCAACCCTGCACTACCTGTGGGGAATAACTCACCCATGACATTCCTACACTTACAATGTTAGCACCGGTTGTAGCACTAACTGAAATCGCAGCAAAACTACTAGCAATATGCGTGGCTTAAAGCTATTATTCCGATAATACGATTGGCACAAAGCCATCGATAACAGATTGGCACATAGCCATCAATATCATATCGGCACAAAGCCATCAATAACATATCGACACGAAGCCTTCAATAGCATATCGGCACAAAGCCTTCAATAGCATATCGACACAAAGCCATAATCAGAATAACAGGCTAAAAGCCCTCAGTACAAAATCTTCCTCCATAACAGTGTCCCAACCCCATGCATTATGTCGTGCATGCAGAATGTCATGCTCACTAATTACACGTGTATCCAGTATGGCAATGCTCAGTAACAGTCATTTACATACATATCATAAGCACATCAGTCATTATTAACACAAATTAAACAGTTATTCTACCTCTAGGGGTATATTGGTCATTTTTACCTAATAGGGGTAAAACGTCATTTTACCCTACAGGGGTATTTCAGTAATTTACCCTACAGGGGTATTTCGGTAATTTACCCTACAAGGGTATTTCGGTAATTTACCCTACAAGGGTATTTCGATAATTTTACAAACTAGGGGTATTTCTATAATTTTACTAATCGAGGTTTTAACGACCCAATAGAAGGTTTATTTTCGCCTCGAGCGACTTAAGTAACCTAAACAGACATAACGATATAAATGGGCCTAAGACCCATACTAGGCCGAAGTGGGCACACACGCTCGTGTGGCCCATTCAGCCCAATGTCAGTCACGACTATGCAAACACCGTAGCCCAATTCATTATTTCACTTACTATGAATTTAATCTGTGTGGGGCCCATGAGCCCATTGGGCCCACATGGCCCATTTTGGCCCAGCGAAGCCCTCAATGGCCTATGCCATGCACACGACATGACAAGTCCAACTACTTCCCACCTAACAGTTAGATTTACACCAGCAGACCCACGAGGCCCATCGAGGCCCAAAACAACCCCAGTACACGAGAACGCTCGTGGCAGCCTCTATAGTCTATCGCCCATGGTTTGTGGGCTCCGTTTACCCCACAAACGATCGTACGCTCATGAGGCCTCAAATGCCGAAGTTTTGGCTTTTTAGCTTTTGTCGATTTTCAATAGCGAGGGGGTGTGAATACACACCTGTTAATAAGAACGTGTCGAAGTCCACGATCACCAACCTAGGCACATCCTGAATTGAGTCTTAATCATTTTCCCCCTACCAACTCATCTGGTTCGCTCTATTTAAAGCCAGCTTCTCGCCAATTCTCATGTTAGCTTCCCAATGTAGGATTACTTTCAACCATTAGAATTTTTCCACATTCTTATGACCACTTCAACCACGGAGTTCCAGTCCAACTCCACCTCTTACACTACTCAAACAACAAAATAAATACTCCATTACGCATCCCAAGACTTGAACCTCAAACCCCACAGTTTCACAACACACCATATTGCCACTCTACCACAGGCTCTTTCTGTGTTATAAATTCATCAAAAATATTCTTAAAGCCTACCCACTAATATCAAGGCTCCTTTAAGAGAATAACATAATTTTTTGCTAACGCATAGGTTTGAACCCAGGACTTTTCCAGCACTCTCAAACACTCCTAATCACTTAACCATTGTAACAGACCATCAACTGTGATATTCCTTCCACACATAAACTTCTATGTGCAGTCTCCTAGTGGCTCCCATGTACAAGGCCAAATATTTCTAGGCCCAAATATTTGGGGTGTTACAATTCACCCCTCCTAAAAGAAATTTCATCCATGAAATTTCCAACTAACACGGTAGTTGTGTAACAACTACACCACTACTGTGACAGCCCAAAATTGACCCTAGTCGGGAAGTGGTTTCGGGACCGCTAAACGGAGTCGTAAAAATAATTAACCGTCATAATTGATGCTCATTATATGTACATGTGCATGTGTGAAAATTTCGTGTTCGAATTTTGTTAATTGTAAGTGAATTTCATCAAATAGGACTTATGTGAGAAAATTTTAAAATGTGATAGGTCAATGCGTAAGGACCTATTAGTGCATGTGGAAAAAAGGGGGACTTGCATGTCAAATTCCCCCCTAATGAGTAGTGGCCGGCCATGACAAGCATGGTAGACCAAGTGTGATGGGCAAGACATGTCATAGAGATGTTGTGTTAGTGCATCATGAGTGGAAACATGTCACAAACATGTTATGTTAGTGAGGTATGTTAGGAAAAATAAAATAAGGAGCATGGGCATAAAATAATGAAAGGGATTATGATGGAAACAAAAAAAAATGTGTGTGGTTGTCTCCCCCCCCATTGCCGTGAGTTAAAGAAAAGAAAGGAGAAAATTTTGTTCATCCTTTTTCATCTTCATTTGGCCGAAAATTCTAAGGAAGGAGGGAGGAGTTCTTGCTTCATGTTTGATTTGGAAGAGGATTAGGAGGAGGTTTGGCCATACTTATATCTAGATTAAGGTATGTTTGAGGTTGTGCCATGAGATTCATGCATGTTTTTAGTTGCTAGCTTGAGTTCTAATTAGCCCATGGTTCAAATCTTTGCTATGTCATGGGGATGATATTCGGCCTAGGTGGATTTTGTGTTAATGCCATTGCATGCTAAATATGAAGCTTGTTAATGATGCATGTGATGGAGGATTGATGATTCTTGAATCTCCTTTTTAGCATTTTTGAGTGAGCACATATGTGCATTGGTTGCTAGATGGGGAAGAATCGGCTAGCAAGTTGTGTGCTAAGGCCGAATATAACTTTTGTATGTTAATGAGCAATGCATGTGTTAAATTGATGGAAAGGGAGAGGATGCTTTACTAGTGTATATATGTGTGTATTAGCCAAGTTTTGAACTTGAAACAAGATGATATTTATAATCAATACAAGTAACCATACTTGTAGGAAGTATTAAGCATATAATCGGCCCCAACATAGACATGCATATTCGGCCATAGGAAGAAGATTTGGTGTTGCATGTATTCGGTTGGAGGCAAGCATATTGATGCTTTTGTCTTGGCTTAGAAAATTCGGCCAAGGGGGAAAATTAGCTAAAATGTTGAGTTTGATTCATGATTCCGTACATATGTGACTTTAATGTCTAATGTATAAATATGGGCTAAGTGCCTTGTGTTCCTCTTTTCGATGCTCAAATGATTAAATCAATTTATTTGTTTAATTAAGCTCAAGAGCAAAGGGGAACTAAATCCGATAAAGGGAAGGAAAAAGTGGTCGAATAGCCATCGGAATCATTCGACAACATCCGAGGTAAGTTCTTGAGTAAAAGAGCTTAAATTATGATTTGATTAGATCATGTTTTAAGCAAACCAAAATCATGCTCTTTGTGTGGCTATTGAGCCGAAATTACAAGAATGATAAGTGTCTTGTGTTTGAGTTTTGCTAACGAAAATGAAATACGAATGTGCCATGATTTATTGTTAAATGTGCATGGTTATTTGAATGATGTCCGGGCTAAGTCCCGAAGGCTTTGTGCTAAGTGACCATATCCGGACTAAGATCCGAAGGCATTTGTGCGAGATACTAATTCCGGGCTAAGCCCGAAGTCATTGGTGCGAGTTACTAAATCCGGGTTAAGTCCCGAAGGCATTTGTGCGAGTTACTAAATCCGGGTTAAGTCCCGAAGGCATTTGTGCGAGTTACTATAACCGGGCTATGTCCCGAAGGCATTTGAACGAGGAGCTATATCCGGTTAAATTCCGAAGGTACGTGATTTTGGAATGAATGATCTTGCTGTAAAAATTTCAGTTAATACTCTAGAAACATCCCAACATTGAGGTATGTTTCGTATGTGCTTGAATTTAGTTGAGCCCTTACAAATAAGTATTCGCTCAGTTGATAAACGAGCTACCGGCCTTTGGCTAAGTTGATCTTTTGTGTATGTACATAAGGGTTGGTAATGTGAAGCAAGTATGATATAAAAAAATTGTGCATATGAAATTATCCGTTTAGCTATATGAATGCTATACTTTTGTTGTGCTGGAATTCCTTGCTCAAAACTTACTAAGCATAAATTGCTTACTCCGTTTCATTGCTCCTCTGTTTTATAGATATTGGTTCTCCAGCTATCGGACTCGGGATTTTGAAGTCGAAGTCGCCCACACTATCAAAGCCCCCTTTTGGTACAATTTTGGTTGAACTTCGAAATGGCATGTATAGGACTACCCGTTTGTTGTGGGTCATGGACCCTTTGGACTTGTATAATTTTGGTTAGCCATGCGAAAATGGCTTATATATGTTTGAGTATAATGTTATAATCATTTGGTGTGGATATGCTTGACAAGGATTGGCCATGGGAATGGTTAATCACTATCATAAATTGTGCTATTTATGCTAAAAGGGCTAGTTGAATCATGGAAACTATGAAATAGGTAAAGTCTACCTTAAAGGCAGATGCTAACAGCAGCAGTGATGTGGATTTGGAAAATCACTAAAAATAGCAGGAATGGAATTAAATAGTGAATAAATTATGTAAAACAACCTTGATGAATCTATTTTCATAGGAAAGTAACGAAACGATCATATGGACAGTATGTAGAGAGATATTCAGGTTCTCGTGAGACAGGGCCAGAACGGTTTCTGGATTCCCTGTTCCAAATTTGGAAATTCATTATAAATTAACCAGAGATAATTAGAAGTCATGCCATATATGTATAGATTCCTCTCTGAGTATAGTTTCTATAGAAACAAACGGCATCAGTATTGAAGCTCTTTGCAGGGAGATATCCAAGTCGTATTGCGCAAAGGTCAGTGTAGTCGATCCCTGTAACATGGGAGACTTTGACTAATAAACTGTACTAATTGGCCTGACCAAAAATTCTAGAAAAAAATATGTAGATGGGCATATGAGTCTAGTTTCAGGGAAAAATCACGAAACTGATTTTCGAGTTGTGGAACTCAAGATATGATTTTTAAAGCGACTAGTACGCAGATTGGCAGTGTCTGGGAAATATTTTTATAAGGGGTTTAAAGTCTGTTAACACCTCGTGTTCGACTCCGGTGTCGGTCTCGGGTTCGGGGTGTTACAACTACGCTACCGCTGCGTACTCTGATCCAAATAACACTAATACACTTTTAACTTAATCTCAGAACCTCTCACACCTAACCAAACATCTAACCATAGAAGCAAACAGATATTAATCATACATGTATACAATTTCTATATTCAAACATCACATCCAAACAAAACACACAAGACTTAAAAGGAACTGTGCAATCCTGAACCCGATGCTCTTTAGATCCGTATCTGAGACATGCTCCTGTCTTCCTCTGAAATTCTCCCGAATGATGCCTTTTACAATACTCGCAAGTCAAAAATTTTAGATGTGTCTTAACACATTTCACATAATTGGGCTCCTGCTTCAACGGGTTGCGATCTCTTTTCTTGTTACAATCCAAGCACCTAGCCTGAAGTGTTTCACCATTCGCCTTAACTCTTGCCTCAAACACTTCTTCCAGCACTTCCTTTACTAACCGATCAGTGCCTCTGTACCAAGCTCAAGGGTTATCGCTACCCGAAGTTGGCAGACCTACCTTGACTTCCATCTCCTAGACAATCTCATGTTCTAGGGAAACGGGCAGCTCCTCTTGACCTTGCTTGCCTTTGGAATCCATTACGGTACTATTGCTCGCTTAAGAATCTGTTCTTCCAGAGCACACACAGAATAAATACAAAAATCTAATTTTAAGTACAGTCTAATACCTAAAGAAACATATGGATTCGGCGTTAGAGACTTGGTAACCCACACTTTCAGGAAAACATTCAGAAAAACATTTTGAATCCTTTTAAGTAGTTCTTTCAGAAATTGAATTTTAAAACCCAATCCATAGCCGAGTTTGGCAACTTGGCTCTGATACCACAAATGTAACACCCAAAACCCAGCCTAGAAGTTAGGCCCGAATCTGATGTGTTACATTGAAGTGTTTTTTGAAAACCCTATTTTCATTGAAAACCCTTCTTATTTAAAAACTTGAGTAAAATCCCAGTTACGTTAGTTTATTTTCAACACGTGGTTCATTGAAAAATACATAATTTTATTCCCCAAATCTCTTTTAGTTGAAGAAGCTTGTTTTAAATAAATTACTAAAAACTTGATGTTAAAAAGTTAAGATGCAAAAGCATTTTGAAAATGCTACGAAAATGTAGTGTTTGAAAATAGTTATTGTTTTGGAAAACTGTGTCCTACTTCTAACAGATATTAAACATTCTAAATAAACTTCCCAAATAAAAATTTAAGAAAATAAAGAGGCCTTATTACAATCCAAATAAAAACCAAAGTGCTTAACTAAATAAACGAAATAGAAAAACATGTTCAGTTATGTGGTCGTCTCTGAGTCCCTCTGCGACACCGATCCACCTAACGCTGGGGATTACCTGTACAGCGTATAAATGGGGTGAGTTTACGAAAAATCAGTGTGTAATCCCCTTTACTAGAAAAACAGTCAGTATACCGAAATAGAAATAGAAACAGTCTGGCTAGAGCCCATTAACAAAAATAGTACAGCCCAGTTTAGAGCATACGTGGGCCAAAGCCTATTATAATAACATTTGGTTCACAACTCATAATAGAATCAGTTGGGCCTAGCCCAAACTAATAACAGAACAAAATGTGTGAATGTATTGATACATGTTATCCCATCCAACCCTGCACTTGCCTCCGTCCAACCCTGCACTACCTGTGGGGAATAACTCACCCACGCCATCCCTAGACTTACAATGTTAGCACCGTTTGCAGCACTGACTGAAATCGCAGCAAAACTGCTAGCAATATGCATGGCTTAAATACATTATTACGATAATATGATCGGCACAAAGCCATTGATAAAAAATCGGTACATAGCCATCAATATCATATCGGTACAAAGCCATCGATAATAGATCGACACATATCCATCAATATCATATCAGCACAAAGCCATCAATAACATACCAGCGCGAAGCCTTTAATAGCATATCGGAACAAAGCCTTCAATAGCATATCGGCACAAAGCCATAATCAGAATAACAGGCTAAAAGCCCTCAGTACTGAATCTTCCTCTATAACAGTGTCCCAACCCCATGCATTATGTCGTGCATGCAGAATGTCATGCTCGCTCATTACACGTGTATGCAGTATGGCAATGTTCAATAACAATCATTTACATACATATCATAAGCACATCAGTCATACTTAACACAAATTAAATAGTCATTCTACCTATAGGGGTATATTGGTCATTTTTACCTAATAGGGGTAAAACGTCAGTTTACCCTATAGGGGTATTCAGTAATTTACCCTACAGGGGTATTTTGATAATTTACCCTATAGGGGTATTTCAGTAACTTACCCTACAAGGGTATTTTTGTAATTTACAAATCGAAGGTATTTCGATAATTCTAAAAACTGGGGTTTTAACGACCCAACAGAAGGTTCATCTTCGCCTAAAGTGACTTAAGTAACCTAAACAAACATAACAGTGTAAATGGGCCTGCCCAAGTGCGCCTACACACTCGTGTGGCCCATTCAGCCCAATTTCATTCACGGCCATGTGAACACCATAGCCCAATTTATTATTTATCACTTACCATGGATTTAACCTGTGTGGGGCCCACGATCCCATTGGGCCCACATGGCCCATTTTGGCCCAAAGAAGCCCTTAACGGCCAATGCCATGCACACGACACGACAAGCCTAACTATTTCCCACCTAACAGTTTGATTTACACCAACGGGCCCACGAGGCCCATTGGGCCGAATCGACCCATCGAGGCCTAGAGGAGCCCTAGTACACGAGAACGCTCGTGGTGGCCTCTACAGTCTATCACCCATGGTTTGTGGGCTCAGTTTACCCCACGAGCGATCGTACACTCGTGAGGCCTCAAATGCTGAAGTTTCAGCTTTTCGGCTTTTGTCGATTTTAAATAGCGAGGGGTGTGAATACACACCTGTTAATGAGAACGTGTCAAAGTCCATGATCACCAGCGTAGGCACATCCTGAATTGATTCTTAATCACTTTCCCCCCACCAATTCATGTGGCTCGCTCTATTTAAAGCTAGCTTCTCGCCAGTTCTCATGTTAGCTTCTCGATGTGGGATTACTTAGCTTCCCGATATGGGATTACTTTCAACCATTAGAATTTTTCCACATTCTTATGACCATTTCAACCACAGAGTTCCAGTCCAACTCCACCTCTTACACAGCTCAAACAACAAAATAAATACTTCATTGCGCATCCCAAAACTTAAACCTCAAACCTCACAATTACACAACACGCCACCTTGCCACTCCACCACATGTTCTTTCTATGTTATAAATTCATCAAATATATTCTTAAAGCCTACCCACTAACATCAAGGCTCCTTTAAGAGAAAAAAATAAATTTTTGCTAAAGCCCAGGTTTGAACCCAAGACTTTTCCAACACTCCCAAACACTCCTAATCACTTAACCACTGCAGTAGACCATCAACTGTGATATTTCTTCCACACATAAACTTTTATGTACAGTCTCCTAGTGGCTCCCATGCAAAAAGCCCAATATTTCTAAGCCCAAAAATTTGGGGTGTTACAGGTTGGTTTCTGAACTTGTTGGGGAAAACTTGGTAGCTGGGTCGATATAGGTTGGGCGTAAGTATTACTAGTTCTAGCTCATTGGTTACTCCAAGAAAAATTCAGGTGGTTTTGCCACGATGGGTTATAAAAATTGGATTGCAGTCCTTGCCTTCCTCGATTTTTGTTCTGGTTACCTATGTAGTACATGGATTCTGGGTTTGATGGACATTCTTCGAACAAATGTCCTTCCCCACAATAAAAACAGGCTATATTTTCAAATTGATTTGGTGGCTGTGCTGCAAAACTGTTAGACCCATTAGTAGTAAGATTTTTAAGAATTAAGGATATTGATGATACCTGAGATATGAGTGAAGTAAGAGCATCTAATTCATGTATTTCAGCAACTCTTCTTCCTGACGTTGCTCGGTTGGTTGGTCATTGGTAATTGTTGCTGGCAATCCTCTCGATAATTTCATAAGCCTCATTGTAAGACTTAGAAAAGAGAGCACCATTTGCAAAAGCGTCCACTACCATCCTCGTGTGAGCATTGAGACCATTATAAAATGTCTCAAGTTTGCAATGTAGGATTCCATGATGAGGGCACTTTCGTAATAACTCTTTGTACCTTTTCCATGCCTTATACAAGGACTCATCATCCATTTTTTGGAAGGCAGTGATCTCGTTCCTCAATTTACCATTCTTGTTAGGTGGGAAATACTTCATAAGGAATCTTTCTGCTAACTCTTGCCATGTGGAAATTGAGTTTGGGGTGGCAATGAGTTCAACCAGGCTCGAGCTCTGTCCATCAGTGAATATGGGAATAGCTTTAATCGTAATGCATCTTCAAGTACTCCGGCTAACTTGAAAGAATCGCTCACCTCCATAAATAGTCTTAAGTGTAGGTGAGGAACTTTGGTAAGCATTCCACTGAATTGACACACTGTCTGAAGCATCTGGAACATGACTGGCTTAAGCTCAAACTATTGTACCTCAATTTCGGGTCTCCTAATACCCGAATTAAGATCATTAAATACTGGCACGACATACTGTCGTAAACCTCTATCCCTATCATCAGCAATAAAGATAGGATTTTGAGCAGGGTTTGCTCCATTTCCTTGGATTGGATTTTCAAAGTTCATCTCTTTGGTCCTCCTCTGATTTGCTTGTCTTCTTTGCTGTCGAAAAGTACTTTCTATCTCAGGGTCTACAGGGAGTAGGTCAATATTCGGTCAATACTCATAAACACCTGAAATAATCACAAAAAAATTAATTAAATTAATAATTAAACAGGAAAAATAAACCAAAATGTAAAACTAACAAATTCACAAATAATGACTTTTTAAAATAGTCCCTGGCAACGATGCCAAAAACTTGGAATGATGGAAATGTGCAAGTGTACACAATCACAACAAGTAATAAAGTGACAAGTAAATATCGAGTTATCATACCCACAGGGACTGTGAAAAGGATTATTTACGAATGCAATTTAAAACACTTTGGTGAAGAAAAATATTTTATTTAAAGAGGGTGATTAAAAACTTAAGAAAATTAAAATAAATAAAATGAAGTAAAAGAAAGTTCTAATGCACGATTTCAAAATAAGATTTAATCAAGATGACATAATTGTGTTACACTTCTCATCTTAGAATTATTAAACTTATGTTTATATTGTTACGAATAAAATCACAGCAATCCAATAATTTGATAACTTATGAACATACTTACATACCGAAATTCATTCATCTCTTGACATATCCCTATGTCAATTCAACCAACTAAACAAACTCTAGTAAGCAAACATGTTATTGCACATACATACTCATTAAACTGAACAAATCTCTTGCATATCCCTATGTCAATTCAAACGATTAATTAAACCTAACAAGCATATAAAAGACTATGTGAGGCAACAACGTATCTCTACCTTGAAACAGTTTAATCACAATAATCTTGCAAGTTATGCAAGGCAATAATATCACTAGATACATTGCTAATTTAACCTTCAGCTACCTTAGAAGAATAACGTGCACTGATCAAGTACTGTGTCAATTAATTAAAATTTCAATCCGTTTAAATAATTAATTCATTAGTTACCTCACAGTCGTAACGCAAGAATAACTTAGGCATGATTTTACCTAATCAAGCATTTTACCAAGGCCTATAACAACATAAACACAATTTTAACAATTTAAGAAGACGAAATGCAATCAACCCAACACAAATTAAATTCAAGCTAAGCTAATTAAATTAACCATTCCAACAACATTAATACTCATAGATATATTCATCATAACAACAACAAAAATTAAAGAGATAGGGAACAAGAATCAAATCCGCTGGATTTCCAAGGCTTGACTTGGTTGCTCCGTTCTTCTTTCTTATTGTCCTCACCGATCAAGGATTCGATGAACCCTCAATTGCTACTCCAAAATGGTTGAAGAAAACCCCTTTTTCAAGGGAAGAAATCAGCACAAGAGTAAGGGAATTGAAATGGAAAAATGAAAGAAAAAGAATGAGAGAGGAGGGAAGTGTTGAGAAATGAATGAGGAATGAATGAGATGCTTTGAATGATCATCCAAGGGGGGCTTTTATAGCTGAGTGTGGCAGATGAAATTTTCTAAAAATAGTAGCCAAAGAGCCACCCCTTGGCTGGCCACCTATGTGGCAAAGTTGATGCTTTCAACTTTGCTAAAAATGGCTTGGGGCAAATCCAAAAATCCACCAATTGTGGAGGGGTTTGAATGCAACTTTGACAAGAATTCAAGGGCTTCTTTGCAAGCTTAATTAATCAGCTAATAAGCTAATTTTAGTCAGCATATGGCCGGTTTTGGGCTGCCCAATCTTTGGCAAGTTCACTTCAATTGGTTCGGTTCAACTGGACCACTTTTTCCATAATTAATTAATATTAATTTATTTAGCCCAAATTAAATTGGGAATAAATTAAAATTAATTATTTTATGAACTAATACACATAATTTGACCGTCTTAGGCTGGAAATTAATTCACCTTGATACTTCAAATTGCTTCTCAATTTTATGCTTCACGTAGTGTCTGCCGAGCCATTTTTTGCCCTTTGCGCAATTCTATCAAAAATAACCAAAATTACTCAAAATTAATTATAAAATTAACTAAAATTCATCATGTTCATATTTTAAATATAATTTAATTATTTTATAAATATTAATTATTTTTCAACAAGGATTTAATCGAAATGGATGATTTTAAGCTAAAAAGGGTATGTAAAAATGCATAAATTTTCGTGTTTACAAGTATATTCGGCCATAAGCTATGTATATGCATGTAATGTTATATTTGATTCATGAGTATGTGTATAAGTTACTTGGTTATAATAATATCTTGTCTTTGAAATTGGAAGATACTTTGTTATATATATGTACATTCGGCCATGAGTAAGTTTCTATGTGAAAGTATATGATATACATGAAATCTTAAGTTTGGAATTTAATATGATTATGATAGTATAGTTTGGATTGGTTTAAATGAGTTGATTATGTTATTGAGTTGTTTATTTGCTTATGACTTACTAAGCTATGATAGCATACTCTGTGTGTGTATGTTTGCCTTTGTTTTATAGAGCTTGGAGATTAGTTACGAGCTCGGGGATCGTCAGCAAAGTCCATCACACTATCGACTACTTTTGGTATTTGATAAGTTAAAATCGAACATATGGCATGTATAAGCTAGGTTATATTTTGTTAAGATCGAATTTATGTGTATATTAAGCCATGCGAAAATGGCTCATATGCTATGAGAGTATAAGAAACTTTAGTCAAGTTTATATATGTTTTACATGTTGAGAATGGTTGGTGATTTTGGATATGGTTTGATTGAATCGGCATGGCATTATTTTGGATGATTCGGTTATAGTTCATGCATAGATAAACATGTATGTGAATTTGATTGATATGTTTAGTTAAGGTGTTACTATGTGAATTGGTATTAAAGATTATTAGGTTTATCCAAACATGGTTAGAGTTCATTTTGATGTGCATGTTATATGGTATTATTTGTCTTTATGAATCATTTATTGATTTGGTTTACTAATGTAGTTAAATGACAATGACGCTTATATGTATAATGGTTTATATGATACGTATTGGCTTATTTCAAAGTACTTAGTACTTATATGATTTTCATGGTTAATATTACTACTGAATTGATAAGAAGCAATTCGGTCTTGAGTTGTATTTTGGTATAATATATAATTAAGTAATTATCATGATTCGGCATTAATATATATATGTATAGGTATATAATGCAATGGTTTAATATTTATATATTAGTTGAGATAAATTTTTAATAAGTTTGATATGACATAAATCTTCGTAATATGTATATTTATGTACTTAATCCAATATATGATCTTTGAATTGGTTATAAATATGATCTTTGATATATTGCTTGCTTGGTAATATTAGCATGTTTATATATTCGGTTATGGTATGTTGCATGATAGCAAGCTATGTTTGATATATTGGTTTAGCTCTTTGAAATGCATAGATCTGTAAAGTGATTGAATAAATTTGAAAATAAACAATTGTTAAAGCATAATTGTATTCGGCTAATGCATTAAAAAATGACCAAAATGAATAGTTGATAAACCGTAATTTATACATATTTTTACCCCATGTTTAACGCATTTTATGGATGATTTTCCACAAGAATTGGTGAATTCGATGCTCCTAATGCTTTAATTTCATGTTTTATACTTAGGAGAACATAGGAGAGCGAAAGGAACGATAAACGGGCCAAAAACATAGAAAATGGGCCAAATTACAAGATCAACACGGCCTGGACCTCTTCACACGGGCAGACCACACGGCCGTGTCAATCTGGCAGAATTGGAGCACGACTCACACAGGTATAGCACACACCTGTGCCATTCTAACAGGCTCAAACACGACCTGAAGTAATCGCACACGGGCGTGTCACATGGGCGTGTCCCTGCCAAGCCCAAGTTGAGTCCAATTCAGAAAAGGATAATTTTGAGGGCCTCTAGGCATTCCAAAGCCTATAAATACACCCTAGAGGAGGAAGAAAAGGGGGACAAAGAAGAAGGGGTAAGCAATTACTCCAAGGAAGCCGATTGATCCATCACGGAAGCCAAATTCATCATCAAGACTAAAGATCTCTCCTCAATTTCCCTTCAGGAGTTTTGGGTTTTCTTTATGTTTTGTATTCTTTATTCTTTTGAGATGTTTTCTTATTTAGTTATGAACTAAAACCCCTAAATACCTAAGGGGATTGAAACCTAAGACGAATCTTTTTATTATTTTCTGAATCGTATGATAAATATTTAACTTGTTCTTAATTATGTGTTCTTAATTCTTGTTTTAATATCCCAGGATACTGATTCAAGAGTACATTTGTCATAATTAAGCGGAGTTGATTGCGCACCTAGAAATAGGGTGACAAGATTTTGCCGAATTAGGGTGAAACCTAATAAGGGAATCCATAGATTGAGTTAATGCAACCCTAGAGTGTTAATTAGAGAAAAGTCTCGGTTATTCAATCTAGGGATTAGACGTTATTAGTCTTGAATAGGGATAATAACTTAGGGATCTCTACAGAACAAGTTGAATGAATAAATCGTCTGATTCGGAGCCAGAATAACAAGTAAAGTTTAGGTGGATTTTTCCTTAGGTATTGTCTTCATTCAATCGATTTTCCCAAAAGCAATTCCCCAATTCTTTTCTCTATGAGTTCTTAGTTTAGATAATTAGTTAATTAAAATAAAACCTCTTTATTCTTAGGCTAGATAATAAAAAAGACAGTCATTACTAGTACTTTTAGTTCCTTTGGGTTTGACAATCCAGTCTTGCAAAAACTATACTACGGTTTGATAGGTACACTTGCCTACATCGCGATAATAGTTAGTTCAAGAACGAGTAATTATAAATATTTAAAACCTATCATGAAACCTAGAGATAAAGTTTTTGACGCTGCTGCCGGGGAACTAAAATATTAGGAACACAAAATTTTTATTACTTTAGCCATTTATTTTTCTTGAAATTTAATTTAATTTTATCATTATTATTATTTATTAACCTACTCTTTGTTTCTCTTGGCAGGTTTTCATAGTTTATGACTAGAAGAAACCCATTAGGGCCACTACTTTTTGATGAAAAAATCGATTGAACAGTTCGTAAAAACCAAAGAGATATAAGGCAAAGCTTAAGATACACAGAGAACGAGCAAGAAGATGATACTCAACCCCCAACCAAAGAGATGCCTGAAAACTAAGGCAATCAGCTACCTCCTGCAATTGCTGTTAATCAAAATCCTGCTCCACGCACTATGTATGATTATGCTAAACCTTCTTTATCAGGAACTGAATCTAGCATAGTTAGACTTGCTGTAGCTGCAAATGCTTTTGAATTAAAACCTAACACTATTCAGATGATACATCAATTTGTTCAGTTTGATGTTTGCGGGAGGAAGATCCCAACGCTCACTTTAACAAACTTTCTGGAATTTTGAAATGCATTTAAAATCAACTGCGTTTCTAATGATACCATTCGTCTTCAGTTATTCCCCTTTTCATTGAGGAACAAAGCTAAACAGTGATTGAACTCGTTACCACGAGGGTCAATTACTACTTGGGAACAAATGACCGAAAAATTTTTACTAAAATATTTGTTGCCGGCTAAAACGGCTAAATTACGTAATGATATCTCTTCTTTTGTACAGATGGTCTTAGAAACGCTTTACAATGCATGGGAGAGATATGAGGATCTATTGCGAAGTTGCCCTCACCATGGGTTACCTCTATGGCTGCAAGTTTAAACATTCTACAATGGTGTGAATCCCTCGACAAGACATATGATTGACACAGCTGCTGGAGGAACCATCAACAACAAAACACCTGAAGAGGCCTATGAATTCATTGAAGAAATGTCACTGAATAACTATCAGTGGCAAGTCATGAGGACTAAGCCAACAAAAATGACCGGCGTTTATAACGTCGACTCAGTTAGTATGCTATCAAATCAGGTAGAACTTCTCAATAAAAAGATTGATGGTTTACTTGGTTCTACGCAGGTACATCTAGTAATGAGGTGTGACTCAAGTGGAGGTGTGCACACAGAATATCAATCCTTCAATCCTACAACCAAAGAGGAACAAGTCAACTATATGGGTAACAATAACTTTAGATCTCAAAATAACCCATACAGTAATACTTATAATGAAGGTTGGAGGAACCACCCAAATTTTTCCTCAGGTGGTCAAGGGAATCAAAAGCCACAAAATCCTCAAGGTTTTCAATAGCCACCTTATCAATAAGAAAAGAAACCGAACCTTGAGGAGATGCTCTCTAAATTCATATTAGTGTCAGAAACCCGTTTCCAAAATACCGAGACAGCACTTAAAAATCAACAAGCATCGATCCAAGGACTCGAAACTCGGATAGGCCAGCTATCCAAACTAATCTCTGAACAACCACAAGGTAGCTTACCAAGTAATACTAAACCTAACCCAAGGGAACACCTCAACGCAATTAGTACTCAAGATAAGGAAGGATTCATTGCGTCTGAGCCAGAATTCATACAAGAAACTGTCGTGAGCAAAGGTAAAAGTGAGGTAAGCCATAACAAAATGGTGAATGAAGAATATAAACCTCGTGTCCCATATCCTAACGCGACAAGGAAAGACCGCTCAGATAAAAATTCGGTAAATTCCTTAAACTTTTGAAAAAATTACATATTAACTTACCGTTTCTTGAAGCTCTGTCGCAGATGCCGAATGCAATGAAATTTTTAAAAGAGCTTTTAGTAAATAAGCGAAAGTTGGACGAAGCGTCGCATGTGGAGCTAAACGCAGTCTGCTCAGCTATTCTACAGAGTAAGCTACCCCACAAATTGAAAGATCTAGGGAGTTTTAGAATTCCTTGCTTAATTGGTAGTTTAGATATAAATCATGCATTAGCTGATTTAGGGGCTAGTATTAACCTCATGCCTTACAAAATGTTTAAGCAACTAGGTCTTGGGAAACCTAAACAAACTAGGATGAGCATTCAATAGGTAGATAAAACTATAAGATTTCCTAGGGGTATTATTGAAGATGTACTAGTGAAAGTAAATAAGTTCATATTTCCCGTTGATTTCGTTGTTCTAGACATAAATACGGATAATAACACCCTATTGATTTTAGGGAGGCCCTTTTTAGCAACTGCTAAAACAATTATTGATGTTGGCACAGGTGAGCTTATACTTCGTGTGTGTAACATCCTGATTTTTGGATTTATTCGCGGTTTTCAATATTTTGTAAAGATTTTAAAAATTTTGTATTTGGATGTGAAATTAATATTTTGAGTAGGTAAATGGGCTTATAGAAGGCCCATGTGTTGGCCAAAACCCGGTTGAATTTTTGAATTTTGGACTTAGGAGTTAGGGGTTCTGGCTAGGTGGTCCTTGTATAGAGTTATGGGCAAATTGCATCACAAAAAGAGCCTTGGCAAAGTGGCCAGGGTGACGCCACTAGGCTCCTAAAAAGGTGGCCTGTGGAGCTTTGAGGGAGGCATGGGATCGATTCCCTGTGTTGACAAATAGATGCATTTATTTTTAAGTGCAGGAGGGGTAGTGTTGGAGTCCAGGTGGATTCTGCTAAAGGAGAGTTTGGATCAGTCCAAACGCTTGGATTAAGGAGTGATAAGGGGAGAGATTTAAGGGATTTGGAGAGAGGCTAAGAGTTGGCCGAATTCTGGGAATTGAAGAGGGAAAAATCGGCAGGGGGTTTTGAGGTTAGTATTTCGGCACCTAGGGTATTGAGTGGTGCCGTTCTCTTCTGCTCAGACATCACAAGGTTTTCTTTTCTCTCTTCTTCCTCTCTAGTCGAAACTACCACCTCCCCTATTCTTCTGTTTCTATTTTTCTTCTTCAAAACCATTCATCAATTCTGCTGTTCATTGATACTATTGCCGAATCCATAAAAGCCGAAATCTTGAACACACATTACAGGTACCGATTTCTTCAAAGCCAAACCCTTTAACATTGTGTTTCCATTAATCAACGATTATTCTTTCTAAACTCTAGAGACCTGTCGGCAATTCTACATCCAGGTTATAGTTCCACATTGTCATCTCCTTCATCATTCAAAAGCCGAAAAACCATAGATTTGGGGGCTTATAGCCGAAACTTCAAAACTCCGGGAGTCGAGTTCTACCGTTGTTTGGAAGAAAAATCTGCATCAGATTGCGTGGAGATCAAAAAGAAGTAAGGGGCAAGTGTTCATCATCTTAGATCTGGTCATATTTTACAAAGTTAGGAAAAGCCGAAATCCCTAAAATCTAGGGAGGCTGTCGATTTGGGCATGTGGCTCTAAGGGTTTTTAACTGACGTTTTCTGTCAATGATTAGTGTATTCTTAAGTGTTGGATTGAAGGTGTGGGTTGTTGGAGCAATCGGATTCGGAGCTAGCTATCGAAATTGGCAAAAAGGTAAGGTTTCAAAGGCTTTTAGGGACATGGTTCGATCATGGATAAGTAAGTTTTGGGGTTTAGTGATTATGTTTTGTAAATAAGAACTGAGCTAATCAATTGTAGGACATCGGAAGAGATCTCAGTAGTAGTCGTCGCGAATTAGGTGTGTACCGAACACCCTTTCTTAGTTCAATTCGGCGAAAGCCGAAATGCCAAAATTCCGGCATTTCATGGGCTTGTGAGTATGCGAATGCTCTCAAGACGTGGAGTAATTGTTAGATCTAGCATCGCAAGGTGGTAAGTAAGTTTGTGTGACGTCTTAACGTACTTCGGAAAAAGAGGGCCTCGATGGGCCAAAACTGGGCCCAATGGGCTTACGGACCAATATGGGTAAGAGATGCGCAAAGTAGCCTGTTAGTTAGATGGTGGAACCAAATTGCTTAAAACTGCTAAAAATTACTGAAATAGCTTGTGTAGTTGCTTAAGTTACGAAATTACCCCTAAAGAGCATAATTACCGAAATACCCCTAGGGTTTAAATTGGGCTAAACTGCATGATTGATTAATACTGTATTTTACATGATATGCTTTTATTAATATCTATTGCATGGGATTGGGGTATTGATGGAGGAAGTATTGAAAGTGGTTCATCCACGTACTGGAGGCTTTGCCTCAACTTACTGATATTTGAGCAGCGTTGCTGCAACTGTGGAGTGTAGGGCTGGGTGGGTTGAGATATTCCCCACATGGAGTGTAGGGCTGGTACGGGTGCAGTGTAGCGGTTGGTGGGTTGAGTAGTCTCCCCAGATGGGTTTGCATGCATTACTACTATTGTTACTTATGTTATTGAACTGGGCCTATGGGCCACACTGTTATGTTAAAAGGGGGCTAAGGCCTTGCTACTGTATTCTGAAAAGGGCTTCGGTCCACTGTGTACTGTGATCTGAATAGGGCTTAGGCCCAATGGGCTCGAGCTGATTTGGGCTTTGGATGGGTTTCTGTATACACTGAGTTTTCCAAAACTCACCCCTTTTTCCTTCCATTCTTGCAGGTGAGCCCTAGATGGTGGACTTGGAGCTGGGCGGGATTCGGAGTGGCCACACGTTTTCTGCAAATTCGTTTTCTTCTGGTGAACTAGATTTTCCATATTTTCGTTTATGGTTTTGGGTTTTTTTGTAATAAGGCCGCTTAATTTTTTTATGGTTTGGTTTGTTTCTTTATTATTTAATTCTATTATGATAAAATTGAACTATGATAACTAACGAAATGGATTAGCTCTAGGACGCGTTTTCAAAAACATTAAGTGATTTCAAAATAACCCGAATACAAGTAAGACTTCTGCTAAGCAAACGTTTTCAACCTTAACCATTTTCTTAAGATAGACATAACCAAACGGTTCTCTCAAAATTATACGAGATGTTAGAGTGTGGCAATGGCGATGTGCATGTCTAGGATTGGATCCGAAGGGAGCTTGGTACTTAAGCAGCCCGACGGACTCATCTCCTCTTCTTCCTGGTTTCCTACTTGGTGCACAGCTTCCATTCACTTTAACCTACTTTTAAAAGTGTCCTTTTACAACACCAGCTAAGCTTTTCCAAACTAAGTAATACGGAATGTTTTGAACGCTTCGATGTGGCGCATCAGATCCGGTCATAACGTCTAGGCCAGGTTTGGGGTGTTACAGTGTGGGAGACGAAACAGTCACCCTTTATGCTCGTAATTTTGGCATCACATCGAACATTGAAGGTAATGGTCCACACCAATCTACTAAAACTGACAATATGACTTTGCAGAAATTGAGCTTCAAAGAAGTTAACGAGCCATGTTCCAGAAATGATAGAGGACACATTTATGAAGAACGAAGGCTACGGATAGAGGAGCTAGACGAATGGTGAGCACATAAATCGAGAACACACGATAAACTGGAACTACGCCAAAACGAGCTCGATACCTCTCCAAATCAACTTAAGGTTGGTGATAAAGTCTTACTAGATGCCGCAAATCCCCACATTGTCACTACCACACCGAATGAGGAAATCCCTCTTACGGTACTCAATATTTTTCCATTCGGTAAGGTGGAGGTGAGTCATCCCAGGTTCGGCACTTTTAAGGTAAACAACACCCATTTAAAACTTATTTTGATAAGACTGATAGCAGGAATGAGGAGTATAAACTCCATGAACCACCATAACCATACAACGGAGAGGTAAGTCGAGCTTAGACTATAAATAAGTGCTTCTCGGGAGGCAACCCGAGCACTAACAATATTAATTTCTTTGAATTTTGGTATTTAACTCCTAACTTACTAATAGAAATCTTGAATACAGGTGTTTCCACAGAGACACAGGCAAGCACACGGGTGTGCTTAAGGCCGTGTGAAAATAGGGCAAAAGATTTTCATGCGACACGCCCATGTGGAAGACCCGTGGTTGAAACTGAGAAACTAGCACGGGCGTACAACACGCCCATGTCTAACACCCGTGGTCGAACCTATTAAAGTAACAGGGGCGTGGAGCTTAAACCAACAGATGTGGGAGAAGCAAACGAAGCTAGACACGGCGATGCAATACGGTCGTGTGAACCCACATGCCTGAGGAACATGGGCGTGTACTAAATGTCAAACGTGCCCAAATCTAAAATTCGCGAATCACACGGGCTAAAATTGAGGGACACTGGTGTGTGCCATGGCTGTGTGCCCCAAAATCTATAAATACCATGCACTATTCACTTTCTTCCCCATTCAAAACCCTAACCCTAGCCACTGCAACTCCACACGGCCCCTTGCCACGCCCGTGTGCCGCCTTCAACTTCATTTTTGACGCCCAATCTCTCTTCTTTAGCATTTGTTTACTCTCTTCACTTCTATTTTACTTATTACTAATGCTTATTATTACAATAATTTCCATTTCTTTTGAACTATGCTCCATTTCTGTTCATTACTTTATCATTTAGTTTGCATTTTTAATTAGTTATTATACATTACATGTTAAATTAAGTGATTAGGAAACTTCATACCCATGATTTTACCATGCTCATTCTCATGATATTCCCATGCCAATATCTCTCATGTATTTTGCATTGTTCAATTATTTTTTACACATTTCATGTTGTTAGAAAGCTTCATTCTTTTCATGTTGTTAGGAAAGCTTCATTCTTTTACACATGCCATTACTACATACAATGACAAAGTCATAAAATTATTATATTAGTTATGTTTGGTTATGGCTCAAAATCTACTTTTTAGTTGGAAATTGTATTCCTTTTACTTCGACCACTCATCAAGATGACTTCATGATTCTAATCGCAGGTACCATGTCATCGTCAAGAGGAAAGAAAACCATCGTACTTGCTTCGAAGAAAAGGAAGGGAGCGTCCTCTTCAACGGGCCCAATCATAGAAATCTGTCACCCTCTCCTACAGTTTCCCCGAGGGCCCCAAGAAGAACTGTTCCAAATACTTTGGGCCCGACCCTTAATTGCGGGCCGCTGCATCGACTGGGTTGCCGTAGAATAAGTCTAGATGCGGACGCGATTCGAGCTCTCCTAACCACTGGCCCTTGGGAGCTATTCTTCGGGATTATCGAGCCGACATACCTCGAGCTCACGATGGAATTATGCTCAACGTTCCATCTCTAGACTGTAATGACAAGGTATGATGATCTCAACATAGTCCAGTTTTGCCTAGGTGGATTAATCCGCCAGCTAAGCGTCCCAGAGTTCGGTGCTCCTTTAGGCCTATTTATGGAGGAGCTTCGAGAGGAGAATGAAATACATGCTCTCAGTTGCCACATACATTTCTCTCCCTTAAAGTGTTGGCACACTTTGGCCTCTAGCAGAGCCTCGTACAATCCTAACCACTCTAAGGCATCAATTCTCCCACCATCCCTGAGGTACTTGCATGCTATTTTAGCTCACATGATTACAGGGAGGCGAGAGAGCACTGGCGTCGTCAACACCCACGACGTCTACTTCTTATGGTACATGTCGCAAGGGCACGTCATCGACCTTGCCTATTTCATCTCCCTTGCGATTCAGCACCAGACAGAGCGCCATCGGAAGGGGTCATCTCCATTGGCCCCGGCGTGACTAGGCTGGCACAACACTTTGGGCTCCTCAACACCGCGACCCAAGAATCATCCCTCACTCTCATTGGCCAGATGTCTCCACAAGACATCTCGAGCATGCTTAGCATGAGGATGATCGAGAGGCACCGAGGAACCTACCCTCTCTAGTATCATCTCCCCCAATCTACTGAGAACCAAGCCTACGAGAACATTCCTGATGATGTCCTCCCATAACACGAGGACCCACCGACTCAGCCACCACCACCCTTTCGTCCAGTTCATGCGGCGGCTTCATATG
This sequence comes from Gossypium hirsutum, assembly GCF_007990345.1. NCBI lineage: Eukaryota > Viridiplantae > Streptophyta > Magnoliopsida > Malvales > Malvaceae > Gossypium > Gossypium hirsutum. Next base: position 66,022,129 of record NC_053430.1, read on the forward strand.
CTGACATCTCTAAGCGCCTCACCCGATTCGAGCAGTAGTGTTTTCAACGATTTGACAACATTGATGCTACTCTACAGTAGATTTGTCAGCACCTTCACATCTCATCGCCAGTCCCACCTCGCGAACCATCCAGCGATGAAAATGTTTAGAAATATTTATTTATTATTTTTTGTTTTTAATTTTTATTGAAACTACTTTTTATTTTTGTTAGATTTTAGAATTTTATTTTTTAATTATTAATTTTGATTATTTCTTTTCGAGTATTTATTCTTCCTAATATCCCCTAAAAAGTTCCTGATTTTATCACAGTTATATAGAGCTCTTAAGCTCATCATCACATAGGAACTAAAACTCCACCGGCAAAAGTTCTCTACGAATGCCATGTCCTGCTCACAACGACCATAGCTACCACTAGATATAATATTCTTTTGGCGCAGGACTTATGGCCTAATGAACCTCTACGACCTCCGAAGTATCCTCCCCCACTCTCGAATCGATTACTCTTCGAAACTCTAGTTCGAGGAATTAATCATACAGGAAGTTTCACTTCTCTCCCTATCTTATTTTTATACTCTAATATCTATCTTTGTACATTGAGGGAAATGTACATCTTAAGTGTGGGGGGGTATTTATTTCATTATCAGAAAAATCCCTGAATAATCATCTTGTTCTCTTGAAAAACTCTCATATCATATTTAGGATAAATTTTAATTAATTTATGATTTTGATTGATATATCTTGAATTAAAACATAGGGATTTATGCATTGATTATTTAAACTTTAAGACATTAGAGAATCAAGCATGATAAGTTGATTTTTAAGAATTTAAAATTATAGATTGTTTCCCTAAGTCATGGTATTACTTTGAATTGGAATTCACGAGTCTAAACATCAAAAAGCCATAATTTTTGTGAGATTTTTTAGCCTTTTGGGCATCTATTAATCCTTTCATGCTCACTTTTATTATTGCTTTGAGTGCGTCAATATTGAACTGTTATTCTAGAACTTGCTTGATTATGCATGTCGAGACCACACCATTTGATTTGATATGTCAAAATGATTAAGGCACTTAGGATTAACCCACTCATGCCATGAAAAGTCTACCTCCACGATTAACCCCTAGTAAACCCCTTGAGCCTAAAAAGCCATTTCTTGTATTACCCTTAACATTAACCTTTAACCCATTATTGTTGAAATCCCCTAAATTAATCCCTATTTTTGTCGAAATTTGAGTTCAATGGACTACCTAGCTATGTTTTGTTCTTAATAGTTAGTCTATATTATTTTAACTTGTTGTTGTAAAAAAAACTATGTATACATATCTGTACTTTCATATTCTGAGAGAAGCTCTGTTGTATACAAGTGAAGTTTAACTCTTTTTATAGTTAGGCAAATTTTCAATTCAGTCTCGATTCTAACCCTTTCTTTCAGCTTGTGACTACACCCCCTAACCAAGCCTCACTACAACCCTCTAAAGACCTTTTTGTTGATGTATCATCTTAAATTATAGTGGTGGAGATTTGATTTCATGCAAGCCTATGGTAATGACTTTTCATTATTGACTATTGAATGCTTCATTTTTTGTCCTTAAACACCTCGAGTGATTTGAGTGAATCTTTAATAAGGATGTGAAACTCTGTGATATTCTAAATCAAAGGTAATTACTTAGATGCGGAGAGACACCTATGTTTGCATGATTAAATACTCAACTTGGAATGTTTCAAACTTTTATGTTCTTTTAGTTGAATTCTCAATGTATGATTACCTATGGATTATTTTGAGATATTATCGATAAGATTTATAAGTTGAGGATAAATTATTTTGATTATGAGTTGAGAATTTTGCTTGAGGACAAGAATGCTTAAGTGTGGGGGTATTTGATAAACCGTAGTTTATACATATTTTTCCCCATGTTTAATGCATTTTATGGATGATTTTCCATAAGAATTGGTGAATTCGATGCTTCTAATGCTTTAATTTCATATTCTATACTTAGGAGAGCATAGGAGAGCAAAAGGAACGAGAAACGAGCCAAAAACAGAGAAAATGGGCCAAAGTACGAGATCAACACGGCCTGGACCTCCTCAGACAGGTAGACCACATGGCCGTGTCAATCTAGAAGAATTGAAGCACGACTCACACGGGTATAGCACACACCTGTGCCATTCTAACAGGCTCGAACACGGCCTAAAGTAATCACACACGGGCGTGTCACATGGGCGTGTCACACGGGCGTGTCCCTGCCGAGCCCAAGTTGAGTCCAATTCAGAAAAGGCTAATTTTGATGGCCTCTAGGCATTCCAAAGCCTATAAATACACCCTAGAGGAGGAAAAAAAGGGGGACGAAGAAGAGAGGGTAAGCAATTATTCCATAGAAGCTGATTGATCCATCTCGGAAGCCGAATTCATCATCATGACTGAAGATCTCTCCTCAATTTCCCTTCAGGAGTTTTGGGTTTTCTTTATATTTTGTATTCTTTATTCTTTTGATATGTTTTCTTATTTAGTTATTGTAATATCCCGAATTAGGGCCTAATCGAAATTGTGGTTTTGTGACCACAAATTCGAGATAGAAATAATTATTTTATAATTATTTTGAGGTTTATGATATGATTGCATGATTGTGTGAAAATTTCATGACGAAATTCTATGCATAAAGTGTTAAGTTGAAATTAGGGACTAAATCAAATAATTTGCAAAACCTGTATTCTAGAAGTTTTTAGTATGAAATTAATTTGGAACATTAATGAGGAGGTCTTAAATAGCAGTTTGATCAATTTTTAAAATTTTGGACAAAAATGGGCTTATACATGAAAATTTTCAAAGAAAGGTATTAAGGGTATTTTAGTTATTTTGTAATTAAAATTAATTAAAAGAGAAATTAAGGCCAAAATATGCTCATTTCATCAAGCCTTGGCCGAATCTTACCTCTCTCCATAGCTAGGGTTTCTTCAACTTCCAAGCTTCATAGTAAGTGATTTCAAGCCCCATTTTTAATGATTTTTATGTTTTTGAAATCTCGGTAGCTCAATTTAGCTTATGCTAGCAATAATTCAACCTAGGGTTCATATTTGGAAAAATACCCATAGGTGAAATTTGTGTATTTTTGTGTTTTATGATAGAATATGAGGTTTTAAATTATGTTAGACAACTTGTGCTACTCGGTTTCAAGTGAAAACGAGTAAAAGGGCTTAATCGGTAAAAATACCTAATATTCATAAGTACATGTTAGAGTGTGAATTTGATGTTTCCATAGAAGGGAAAAATGATCAGCATGTCATAAAACATAAGAAAATAGGATGAGGTTTAATTTACGAGCCTTGGAACAAAAGTGTAAATATGTGAAAGTTTTAGGGTAAAATGGTAATTTTTCCAAAGTTCGTACTAGGGGTTGTTTTGATGAATGTAAGTATTAAATAAAATTAATTTGGTATTATAGATCAAGAGAAACAAGATTCAAGTCGTGATCGAGGGAAAAATAAAGTTTACGATGAATAGGCTTGATTGCTAATATTTTGTATCGAGGTAAGTTCATGTGTAAATAAGGTAACATAATTTTTATTTTAAGTGATTTAATTATATTTATTATCATGAAATATTTTTCTTTGTGGATTATTATTTGATAATATGCAAATTATGTGAACAACTTGATAAGTATGAATGTTAGCAAGTATCGGTTTTTACATTTCGGAGAAGGTGATCAAAATGTAAAATTGAGAAGAATCCTGTTTGAACCTTGGGAATAGATTAGGGTACAACTGACATGTCACTAGGATGGTTGAGTTCCGAGCTCGTTGAGTTGAGTTTGAGTTCGTGAGTGTAACTAGGCATCTGAGCTCGTTGAGTTGAGTCCGAGTTCACTTCTGGATGCGAACGCCCGAGCTCGTTGAGTTGAGTCTGAGTTTGTTTATGGGCGGGTTACATGGTAGCTTGGCTACATAGATTTCAAAAGCTATTGAGCTTGTTCAGTTATGAGTATAGCACTTACGTGTACACTATCCGCGTATCCGAAATTATAATCCTATGTGTTCAACGGGAGAATCCTAAGAGAATATGGAGAATGCTTAAAACGAAAGTGATTCGATGATGAATGTGTTGAAGAAGTGAAAATGTACAGGTTTGAGTTTAATTATTGATTGAGAACTTGGTGAGACAAAATTGTGGTAAGATAGTAAGTATTCTTATGTTATGTGTGTCTTAATGATGTTTATGTTGGATTGCATGATCATGTTACTTATTATTTGCATGTGAACTTACTAAGCATTTATGCTTACTCCCTCCTTTTCATTCATTGTAGTTTTGACAAGCCGACTTGAGAATCGGGATAGGTTGAAGGCTCGTTCACACTATCTGAAGACCTAAATTGGTAAAATGGCTTGTATATTTTGAATATGGCATGTATAGCACTATATTCACTTTGTGTAAATGGTCATATGATATGGTTATGGTTTGGTAAAAAAAGGGTTTGTAAGTGATTAGCTATTGGAATGTCTAATCAAGTTTATATATGATAACATGTATGCTTTATGTCTTAACTAAACCATGAAAATCCTTGGAAAGGTAAAATTGGCCACAAATCAGAATCAGACAGCAGCAGTGACGTGAATTTTAAAAATCACTAAAAATAGTAGAAATTGAATTAAATGATGAATAAGTTATGGAATCAAAGCTTGATGAGTCTATTTTCATATAGAAGAAACTAAACAGGTAAATGAGTTATATTTTATAAGATATTTAAATTTTTGTGAAATAGGGTCAGAGTGATTTTTGAATCCCCTGTTCTAACTTTAAAAATCTACCATAAATTGTAAACAAATAATTAGGAGTTGTACCTTACATGTATGAAATCCTTATTGAGTCTAGTTTTATGATAAACAAACAGCATAATCATTAAAACTCTGTACAGGGAGATATTGATTCGTAATACACAAGGGTTAGAGTAGTCAAACCCTGAAATAGGGAGACCTTAACTAATAAACTGTACTAATTGGCCCGACCAAAAATTCTAGAAAAAAATAGTTGATAGATATATGAGTCTAGTTTCAGGAAAAATTTACACATTTTAATTTCGAGTTTCAGAACTTGAGATATGAATTTTTAAGTGACTGTGACGCAGTTAGCCAGCTTGTTTGGAAATTTTAAAAATAAATTGTTTGAGCTATTTAATGAATGAATTAAGTTCGTTAACACCTCGTGCTCGACTCTAGCGACATTCTCAGGTACGGGGGTGTTATAGTTATGAACTAAAACCAGTAAATACCTAAGGGAAATGAAACCTAAGACGAATCTTGTTATCATTTTCTGAATCGTATGATAAATATTTAACTTGTTCTTAATTCTTGTTTTGATATCCCAGAATACTGATTCAAGACAAGCTCTTATTCAGAGGAGGAATAGACCCTGTCTAAGAGTACATTTGTCATAATTAAGCGGAGTTGATTGCGCGCCTAGAAATAGGGTGACAAGATTTTGCTGGATTAGGGTGAAACCTAATAAAGGGATCCATAGATCGAGTTAATGCAAGCCTAGAGTGTTAATGAGAGAAAAGTCTCAATTATTCAATCTAGGGATTAGACGTTATTAGTCTTGAATAGGGATAATAACATAACTTAGGGATCTCTACGGAACAAGTTGAATGAATATATCGTCCGATTCGGAGCCAGAATAACAAGTAAAGTCTAGGTGGATTTTTCCTTAGGTATTGTCTTCATTCAATCGATTTTCCCAAAAGCAATTTCCTAATTCTTTTCTCTGTGAGTTCTTAGTTTAGATAATTAGTTAATTAAAACAAAACCTCTTTATTCTTAGGGTAGATAATAAAAAGACAGTCATTACTAGTACTTTTAGTTCCTTTGGGTTTGACAATCCGGTCTTGCTAAAACTATACTACGGTTCGATAGGTACACTTGCCTACATCGCGATAATAGTTAGTTTAAAAACGAGTAATTATAAATATTTAAAACCTATCACGAAACCTCGCGATCAATAGTGATTTGTGCATTAGTAAATCATGAAGATTTTATGAGTTTTATGTGATGTATAAATGTCCTTCTTGATTTAAAAAGGATGTTGAATAGTGTATAGGTTTGTCTTTAAATGTTGGTTAAAAGTTTATGCATATGTATGCATATGATTGTTCAAAATTAGTGTCTCATCTAGTAATACCTCGTAACCCCATTTCGACGATGGATACGAGTTAGGGGTGTTACAGTTAGGTATTCCTGTTGAGGCTATTGGTTTGGGTATGACTATCATTAGTTCTTTCGGTGATAGTGTAGTAGTGAAAAAATTGTATCGTAGATGTCCCTTACAATTCATGGACATGTTTTCTCTATTGATCTTATAGAATTCCCCTTCTATGGTTTTGATGCAATACTCGGTATGGACTAGTTAACTAAGCATAAGGCTTGGTAGATTTTGAGACTAAGCGAATTACTTTGAGAAATAGTGATTGGTTGGAAATTGTTGTTGGTGGTGAAAGACCTGGTTTTCTGGCTAATGTGGTTTCAGCTATGAAGGTTGACAAGATGATGGGAAATGCTTCTAAGGATTACTTAGCTTATATGATAAATTTTGTTAGTAAGGAGTTTAGAGTTCAGGATATTCGTACTTGTAACAGCCCATTTTTGGGTGAAATCAAAGCAATGGTTTTGGGACCACAAATCTGAAGTAGAAATATTTATTTTGTTATTATTTTAAGGTCTACAGTATGATTGAATGATTTTGTGAAAATTTTGTTAAGAAATTTTATCGATTAAGTGTCCAATTTGACTAGAAGGACTAAATTGCAATAGGTGCAAACTTGGGTTCTCTATGTTAAAAGTGTCTAATTGTTATGAATCCTTAAATTAGATTTCCTTGAATGGTAATTAGACCATTATACTCAGGGTGGACAAAAATGGACATGGTTAGGTGAAATTTTGAAGTTTTTAATTAAAGGCATTTTAATCATTTGGTAAATAAAGACAAATTTAACAAATAAAATATGTCATCTTCTTCAAATTAGTCCCCCATGGCCAAATTTCACAAAGTGAAGAGATAGCTAGGGTTTTGGCCACTTTCAAGGTCGATTGTAAGTCTGTTCTTGTCCCATTTTTAACGATTTTTATATTTTTGAGATCATTATAACTTGATTTAGCTATTTCAAGGACTAATTTGAAAGAAAGGTAAAGTTTAAAATTTTACCCATGTTGAACTTGTATGTATTTTGATGTTTGATGGTAGAAAATGCATGTCAGTTGTTTGTTAAATGATTTTTGTAAAGTGAATTTCGGTAAAAATGACAAATAAGGACTTATTTGTAAAAGTCTATAAAATGAGTAGAAAAATGTGAATAAATGAAAAATGTTGACTGTCATAAGCATGAAAAAGGTTTGGCTAGGCTTGGGTTGTGAGGAAATTGAAAGAAATTCATTTTCTAAGCCTAAGGACTAAATTGTAAAAATGTCAAAAGGTTAGGAGCAAAAATGTACTTTTTTTCATAGTGTGTTTTTGGGGCTGAATTGAATAATGTGATGATTAGATAAGTTAAATTTGATATTATAGATCAAGAAAGATGAAGTTTGAGTTTAGACCGAGGAAAGAACAAGGTTGTAGACTAAATCGAACTAATAGTCGTTTCTGTAATCGAGGTAAGTTCGTATGTTAAATAAGCTTTAATATAATTGTATTTAAATGCTTTAATATTGCATGAACTTTATGATTGATTGTGTGGACGATTTTAACTTTACGGACGAGTTTGATGCTGGTTCGATAAGCAAGAAATCTCGTTTGAACCTTAGGAATAAATTAGGATACAAGTGACATGTCACTAGGATTACCATGTGTTATGTGATTATGTGATCCAGGTGCTGGTCTCGTACGTCCTATCGGTGGCTGAGTATACCGGCATATGTTGCAGTTACATGACAGCTTGTGTGAGTAGCACCGAGTAGCTACGTCTTGACTGACAGCTTGTGTGAGCAGGCCCGTTGATTAGCTCAAGAGCGAGCAATTATGCGATATGAGATTGAGGTAGCATTGGCTACATATGTGGCACTTAGTGTGCAAGATTCCAAGTAGCCGATATTATTATTTTGAGTGGTTCACGTGTATGTCAAAGATGAGAGTAAGTGTGAATTTGTTACGAGATGGTATAGGTATGTACTTGAAGCTTATGATTATAAATTCGTGAAATGACGATTTCAAGGTAAGTTGTGATGGAGGTGAATTATGATCATGAGAATGTTATCTTATGTTATATTACTTGCATGATTAATGTGCAGTAAGGTTACTTATTTCTTCATTCGATCTTACTAAGCTATATAGCTTACTCCGTTTTATTTTCAATGTTTTAAAGTGTCACCAAGCTAGTTCGGGATTTGAGATCGTCGGAAGTCTCATCACACTATCAAACTGTCCTTTGGGTACCGATGATTTTAAAACATTTTAAGAGTATGGCATGTATGGACTTGGTCATTTTGTTATATGTGTTATTTGATTTGGCCAAATGTATTGACTTATATTTGTTTAATGTGATTTGGTATTTAGCCATGTAATTGGCTTATTTTGGCTAAGAAGATTGTAAACCCATTTATAAAAGTATATGTGTTAATGCCTTCTTGTTTTTTTGTGTTTGTAATGGGTTGCTATGTGTTTATCAAGGTTAAATGACTTGTTGTGAAATGGATGAGATGGGTCCTTTGGTGTGCTAAGAAATCTAAGTAGAATTATGCATGATGAAAGTATTCATGTTGATACCTGTGAATGTGAGTTTGGTATGAATTGATTTGGTAAATTATGATATAGTAAATATGTTAAGTGTTGGTAATGAATTATATGATTTAGCCTTGATTTTGGATGTTTTGGGTAATTAAACATGCCATGGATTTATGCCATTGAACTTGTGTGTGTCTAGGTGTAAATGAGGGTGACAAATGGCTTGGTAGATAACCTTTATTTTGTCCACATGGGTAGACACACGGGCGTGTGTCTAGGCCATGTGTGACACACGATTTTCCCCATGGGCTTGTGTTCCAGTCGTGTTTCCCCTGCACCTTAATTTTGAGAAACAAAATGCTCAGAATTGAGCACATGGGCAAAGACACAGGTGTGTGTCTCAGTAGTGTGAGGGACACAGCCTTAGGCACAGGCGTGTGTCTCAACTGTGTGAAGTCTGCACCTATTTTATGAAAATATAATTTACAACACGACCTGGCACACGGGCGTGTGACTTGGCCGTGTGACATCAATTTTTTCATGCATTGCAAAATAGATATTTATACAGGTTAGGGACACGAGCGTGGGTGAACACATGGTTTGCCCACACGGGTGTGTCCCAAGCCGTACGGGCGTGTGACCCCTGTTCATAGAAAAAATTTTCTAAGTTTTGTAAAAATTTCCTAAGTGCTTAGTTTAGTCTTGAGCCACTTCAAAGCATGTTTCGGGCTTCGTAGGCTAGTATTAGAAACTTTATGATTGAATGCGAATGGTTTTTATTTGGATGAAAATTTATTACCCGGAATTATATGTTTGTTCGCTTTGTAAGTCTGCTAATGCCTCGTATCCTTTTTCAGCGTTGAATACAGGTATGGGGTGTTACATTTAGTGTTATCAGTGCTATGGTTTAGTCGATTCTCAGTCTAACGTAGCTTGTGTGAGAGTCTAGCTATACATGCCATATTTAATTTGTCATAGTGTGACAACTCCTGACAATTTAAATTGTGTTTTCATCTAGTACATGGATCCCAATCGAGAGGTCGCTGATGATGTTGAAAGTAATGCGCCAGCTCCGGCCGAAGGGACAACGACATCTGAAAGTAAACTAGTAATGATTTATCAGGGAGGAGAGGCTAGAGAAGCCTTCTTCCAAAGGATGAATGAGTGGTTTACAGAGTTTGTTCGAAAAAATCCAGCTACCTAACATTCTCTACCCCCACCTAACCCCCAAACGGTTCCCATAGCTCCCCAAGGTGTGGAATTGGTAAGACTGAACAAGCCTCTAGTTGATATGATTTGAAAGTAACGGGCCGAAGAATTTAGAGCTAATATTGACGATGATCTTGAGAGACCAGAGTTTTGTCTTGAGAACTCTATCAGGGTATTTGATGAGCTTTCTTGCACACCAGATGAGTGCTTGAAATGTGCTATATCACTTTTGAGAGACAGCGTATCAGTGGTTGAATACTCTTGTATCCGTGGTATCGAGGGAAAGAGTTACATGAAAATTCTTTCAAGATGAGTTCAGAAAGAGATATATCAGTCAGCGGTTCATTGATCAGAAACGCAAAGAGTTCCTAGAGCTAAAATAAGGTCGTATGTCAGTGACTGAATACGAGCGAGAGTTTGTTAGGCTCAGTAAGTATGCTTGGGAATGTGTTTCTACCGAGGCTATCATGTGTAAGAGGTTCGAAGATGGGTTGAATGAGGATATCAGACTATTCGTTGGGATTTTAGAGTTGAAGGAATTTGTCGTGCTAGTTAATCGAGCTTGCAAAGCCGAAAAGTAGAGCAAAGAAAAGAGAAAGGCTAAGTTTAAGGCTAGAGACTCAAGAAAAAGACCGATAAATAAGTTATTTCAATCTCTATCAAAGACGTCGACGGATTTGTATACTCGTTCTAATACTTCAGCTGGGTATCCCAACAGAGATCGTGGAAAGCAGTATTTGAGTTCTAAGGCCCAAACTACATCAATAACGAGTGTTGGTAATGCTAGGTCTAATAGACCTGAATGTCAACACTTTGGTAGACGACATCTTGGTGAATGTAGGATGAATAACCGGGCTTGCTTTAAATGTGGCTCCCCAGATCATTTCATTCGAGATTGCCCTGAAATGACTGAAAATGATAGTTTTTAAAATGCAAGGACAAGTAACACTGCCACCAGAAGAAGGCCACTAAGAAATACTGGGAGCGAGAATAGTAGCAGAGGTGTGACGAAAGAGTTAACTGCGAGATCAGAGGTCAGAGCACCTGCTAGAACTTACGTTGTTCGCGCTCGCGAAGATGCGTCATTCCCTGATGTTATCACTGGTATATTTTATCTTTATGATACTAATGTAGTTGCATTGATTAATCTTGGATCTACTCATTCTTATATTTGCATGAATTTGGTATCTAGTAAGAATTTGCTTTTTGAGTCTACTAACTATGTGATTAAAGTGTCGAATCCCTTAGGCAAATATGTTCTAGTTGATAAAGTTTGCAAGAGTTGTCCTTTAATGATTCGGGGTTACTGTTTTCTGGTTGACTTAATGCTTTTACCATTTGATGAGTTCGATGTAATTCTTGGAATGGATTGGTTGACTCTACATGATGTCGTAGTGAATTGTAGATGAAAGATTATTGAATTGAAATGTCAAAATAATAAAATTCTTCAGATTGAATCGGAGGAGTTAGGCGAGTTGCCTATTGTAATTTCGTCGATGTCGACTCAGAGGTATGTAAGAAAAGGTTGTTAAGCTTATCTTTCATATGTAATGAATACGAAAGTGTCTAAATTGAATATTGAATCTATGCCAGTAGTTTGTAAATATCCGGATGTGTTCCCAGAGGAGTTGCCTGGATTACCACCGATTAGAGAGATTGAGTTTACTATTGATTTGGTACCAGGAACTTCACCGATATTGATAGCTTCGTATAGAATGGCCTCAACTAAATTGAAAGAATTAAAATCTCAGTTGCAAGAGTTGACAGATAAGGGTTTTGTGAGACCGAGTTTTTCGCCGTGGGGTGCACCGGTGTTTTTTGTCAAGAAGAAAGACGGATCCATGACACTTTGTATTGATTATCGTCAATTTAATAAGGTTACGATAAAGAAGAAGTATCCCTTACCAAGAATTGATGATTTGTTTGACCAGTTGAAAGGGGAAATAGTGTTCTTGAAGATTGACTTGAGATCAGGCTATTATCAGTTGAGAGTTAAAGAGTCGGATGTGCTGAAGGCCGCGTTCAGGATGAGGTATGGGCATTATGAATTTCTTGTTATGCCATTTGGATTAACAAACACTCCTACAGTTTTTATGGACTTGATGAATTAAATTTTCCGATCGTATTTAGATAAATTTGTGGTTGTTTTTATTGATGACATTTTGATTTATTCACAAGATAAGTCTGAGTATGTCGAACATTTAGGAATTGTATTCAACTATTTGCTAAATTCAGCAAAAGTGAGTTTTGGCTTCAAGAAGTCAGATTTTTAGGACACATTGTTTCAGTAGAAGGTATACGAGTTGACCAGAGTAAGATTTCGACAGTTGTCGATTGGAAACCACCGAGAAATGTATCCAAAGTTAGAAGCTTTTTGGGTTTGGCTGGTTATTATCGATGTTTTGTAAAGGGATTTTCAATGATTGCTACACTTATGACTAGATTGTTACAAAAAGATGTGAAATTCGAGTGGTCTGAGAAATGTCAAGAGTTTTGAACAGTTGAAAGTGTTGTTGATTGAGGCACCGGTATTAGTGCAACCTGAGTTGGGAAAAGAGTTTCTGATTTACAGCGACGCGTCACTGAACGGTCTTGGTGTGCTAATGCAAGAGGGTAAAGTGATAGCTTATGCCTTGAGACAATTGAAGTCGCACGAAAGGAATTATCCGACGCACGAATTGGAATTGTCTTCTATTGTATTTGCTTTAAAAAGTTGGAGACATCATTTATTCAGTGAGAAGTGTCACATCTTTACTGATCACAAGAGTTTAAAGTATTTGATGACTCAGAAAGATTTTAATTTGCGACAACAGAGATGGCTCAAGTTGTTGAAAGACTATGAGTTGGTAATCGATTATCATCTTGGGAAGGCAAATGTAGTCATCAATGTTTTGAGTAGGAAATCTTTGTTTGTTTTAAGAGCAATGAATACGTGACTGACTTTGTCTAATGATGGATCAATTCTGGCGGTGTTAAAAGCTAGACCGGTGTTTCTTCAGCAAATTTGCGAGGCTCAGAAATGTGACAGTGAATTGCAAGCTAAGAGAGTTTAGCGCGAATCAAATAGTGATTCAAACTTTCAGATTGGGGTCGATGATTGTTTGATGTTCCAAGGTAGGATTTGTGTACTGAAAGATACTGAGTCGATTCAAAAAATTCTTCATGAGGCACACAATAGTTGTCTGTCTGCTCATCCAGGAAGTACGAAGATGTATAATGATTTAAAGAAATGGTATTAGCGGTCAGGTATGAAACGAGATATTTTTGAATTTGTATCGAGATATTTGATTTGTTAACAAGTAAAGGCCGAACATCAAGCACCTTCGAGTTTACTTCAGTCTGTGATGATTCCCGAGTGGAAATGGGACAAAATTACAATGGATTTCGTAACTAGATTACCTCTGACTCGAGGAAGAAAGATGTTGTTTGGGTCATTGTTGATAGATTGACAAAATCGGCTCATTTTATTCCTGTACATACTGATTATTCACTTGAAAAGCTAGTTGAATTGTACATTGCTGAGATTGTTAGATTGAACTGGGTGCATACTTTTATTATTTCGGATAGAGATTGGAGGTTTTCATCACAATTTTGGAAAAAATTGCAGGAAGCGTTAGGTACAAAGTTGAATTTTAGTACTACATTCCATCCGCAAATCGACGGTCAATGTAACAGCTCGGTTTTGACCCTAGTTGGAATAGTGGTTTTGGGACCACAAATCTGAGTTAGAAAAATATTTTAATATTAACTTCTGTGTATATGGTAAGTGAATTGACATGTGTGAAAGTCTCGTGTGGAAATTTAACTGTTTGTGTGCTTAATTTGCAAAAAGGACCAAATCGCGTAAAATGTAAAAGCTGGGTGCTGGATGTTAAAAGTGCCTATTTGACTTGGCTTTGTTTATGAGAGGTCCTTATGTGGTTATTATGCCATCTAAAAGTTTAATGGACACCAATGACCTTTGTAAAGAGGTTTGTTAATGTTTTATACTAAGGGCAAATGGTAAACTAATTATAATTAAATTATAATTAAATTAAAGGCATGAAATAAACCATTTCATGCTCATATTTGATCAAAAATTCAAGGAAAGAAAAAGAAAAAGAATAGCTAGGGTTCGGCTAAGGAAATCCTTTATTAAGGTATGTGTTTTGATCGATTTTTGATGATTTTTACGTTTTTGTAATCGTTGCTTCATATGCTATCAAGTCGATGCCTCAATTTTTGATTTTGATGGTGATTTTGAAATATTCCATGGATGAATACATGAGTTTTGTGTTGTTAAATGGTAAAATATGAAAGCTTGATGTTAGGTTTACATGTTTTTTCTTTGGATTTTTGATAAAATTGACCAATTTGGGCTAAATTGTAAAAATGTTATTTTGAAGGACTAAAATGTGAAATAAATGAAATGTGTGAATTAGTATGAGTACTGGGAGAATTTGGCTAAGTTTTTGTATATGCAAATTATGTGTATTTTGTGATTTTATGAAATAGGGACTAAAGTGTTGAAATGTGAAAATGCGAGGGCTAGTTTGTAAAATTCTCTAAATATTTGTTTATGGATTGAATTGAATTATTTGGTGAATAAAAGGGTTAATTTTGAATACATTTAGATCAAGAAAGGATGAATTCGGACTTAGATCGAGGAAAGTCGAAGGTTATCGAGTAGATAGTCCGAGTCAACAAATTTCGAGTACGAGGTAAGTTCATACTTAAAATGTGATGTTAAGTAAGTTTTGAGGCCTTTATTTTACATGGATTGTATATAATTGAATTGGATAATATGGTGATGATTCGGAAGCTTTGGCACTAAGTGTGTGATTTAAACTAGCTTTGGCACTAAGTGTGCTATTTAACTAGATTCGGCTACTTGAGGCACTAAATGTGTGACACCGACTTAGTCTCGGTTATTTGAGATGGTACTAAGTGTGCAAAAATATTTAGCTTCGGCTAACCTTATAGCACTAAGTGTGTTGATGTGTAAAATACGAATAACTTATGGAAAGTTTTATAACATTCAACATGAGGTAAGTACAAAAGTGAATAAGTACGAGAAGTTTCAGGTATGTATAATGCCTAAGTGGTAGATGATGTTATGTATATGAATCTCATTGAGTTGATATAGTTATATGGATTGAAATTGTGCAAATACTCATAGGGTATCATTTTATGTTCATATACTATGAATGTTTTGAGTACGAGCTTACTAACCTTTTGAAAACTTACTCTGTATGATTACTGTCTGCTTTACAATTATCGTAGCTACTGAAGGCTCGGGGATAGTCGAGGATCGTCACCGCACTATCGATCTTATTTTGGTACTTTTAAAAATGTAAATATTTGAAGTATGGCATGTATAGGGTAGTAGTTGTGAAGTATGTTTTGTGGTGTATATAGTTAACCATGAGATTTGGCTAATTTGTGTTTGAACTCATATTTGATAATGGCTTTTGATTGTGATGTAATTTGCAATTATGGCATGTCTCAATTAGATAAAGGAGAAGGTAAGTTTGGGAAGTTCATGGTATGAGAATGGATGATGTTTTTTTATATAATCTTACATTATGTTTTAGTAGAAAAAGGTAAGGTTTATAAGTATGTAAATGATTGATATTATTATGGCATGAATGATGTATGTTTTAGCTTAAAGAATAGTTGATTGGGTTGTACATATATGCTTGATTCCTTGTTTGTAGGGTGACCCATAATGGGGTGGCAAGTTGCTTAAACCAAGCCTGCATTGTGCCACACGGTCAAAAGCCACGGGCGTGCTTTGTGGTCGTGTTTGTTTGGCAGTAACCTCTTAAAAATCACACGGCTTTGACACACGAGCGTGTCATATGGCCGTGGCCATAAGTCAGTAGCTAGCTAAGTATCACACGGCCATAGTACATGGGTGTGTCTATTGGCCGTGGGTGAAAGTCAGTATGGTCACCCTGTTTTGGCACGGCTGGTTCACATGGGTGTGTCTAATACTCGTGTAAGACACACGGCCTGGTCACACGGGCGTGTGACCTTAACAGAATAGAAAAATTTCCTAAGTGTTGAAAGTTCTGAACAAGTTCGGTTTAGTCCGAACCTCTTCCTAATGCATGTTTAAGGTCTCATTGACCTAAGAAAGGGACTTATGTTTGAATATGATGCTATGATGTTTTTGAAATGAATGCGAAGTGTTTTGATATGTTTGGTAATGCCGCTTAACCCTAGTCTGGCAATGGATACGGGTTAGGGGTGTTACATTTTGTTGGTATCAAAGCTATGATTTAGTCGATTCTAGGACTATCATAGCATTGTGAGTCTAGCTATACATGCCATATATCTGAAATTGCAATAGTGTGATGAATCTTGACATTGAAATATGCTTTTGTATAGTAATGGATCCCGATAGAATTGTAGCTGACGATGTTGAAAGCAATGCACCTGCTCCCGCGCAAGGGACGGTCAAGATGATTCCCGACTATGAGTAGTCGTGATGGCAAGGCTAAGCAAGCCTTCTATCAGATGATGAGCGATTGGTTCACCCAATATATTAGACCCAATCCAGCTGTACAACAACCTCCACCCTCGGTTAATCCTCCTCAAACTATGGATACGCCACGAGTGAATTCAGTACAGTTGAGTAGAAAACCAGTTGACAAGACTAGAAAATATGGAGCTGAAGAATTCCTAGCTACAACAAGTGATGATGCAGAAAAGGCTGAGTTCTGGTTAGAGAACACAATAAGAGTGTTTGATGAATTATCCTTGAGTCCCAAAGAATGTATAAAATGCGATGTTTCACTTTTGAAAGACACGGCGTATCATTGGTGGAAGACTTTGACATCATTGGTTCCGAGTAAACGAGTTACATGGGATTTCTTCCAAGCTGAATTTTGAAAGAAATACATCAGACAGAGATTTATTGATCAGAAACGTAAAAAGTTTCTTGAGCTTAAGCAAAGTCGTATGTTTGTTACAGAATACGAGCGAGAATTTTTAAGGTTGAGTCAGTATGCCCGTGAATCTATATCTTCGGAAGCAATAATGTGCAAGAGATTTGAAGACGGCTTGAACAAAGATATTCGCTTGTTAGTTGGGATTCTGGAAATCAAAGAATTCGTGGTGCTTGTTGAATGAGCATGTAAAGCGGAGGATCTTGGGAAAGAGAAAAGAATGTACGAAAGAGATCATCGGGCAAATCATTTCAATCTGGATGCAAGAAGTTTAGAGATGATAGCAGTCATTCAAAGTCTAGTGTGGGATATTCAAACAGAGACTGTGTTAGATTGCAATCGAATTACAAATCTTCAGCCACGTCTGTTGCTAGTGTTGATAATGCAAAGAATGAAAGGCCTAAATGTGAGCAATGTGGAAGACGGCACTTTGGTGAATGCTAGGGAAAAAGTAATAATCGAGCTTGTTATAGTTGTGGTTCGAGAAACCATTTTATTAAAGAATGCCCAGATTTAGTTGGAAAAGATAATGTTCAGAATCCGAGATAGAGTGGTAATGTTTCTTGTGGTAGACCTCCCAGAAATACGAGAAATGTAAGTGGTAGTCAAAGAAGAACGAAAGATACAGCTGTTAGATCTGAGGCTTGTGTACCTGCTAGAGCGTATGCTATTCGAGCTCGTGAGGAAGCTTTATCACCAGATGTGATTACGGGTACATTTACTCCATATGATACTTCTGTAATTGCTTTGATAGATCCTCGATCAACACATTTGTATATATGTATGAACTTAGTGAAAAGTAAGACTTTGTCTGTAGAGTCTACTGAATATATAATTAGAGTTTCAAACCCCCTAGACAGATGTGTCTTGGTTAATAAAGTCTGTAGGAATTGTCTGTTACTATTTCGAGACAATTATTTTTTGGCTGATTTGATGTTGTTACCTTTTGATCAGTTTGATATTATTCTGGGAATGGATTGGTTAACTTTGCATGATGCTGTGGTGAATTGCAAACGGAAAACTATTGATTTGAGATGTAAGAATGATGAAATAGTCAGAGATGAATCTAGTGATTTGAATGGGTTACCTACTGTGATATCTTCTATGAAAGCATTGAGTATTGTTAGAAAGGGTTGTGAAGCTTATTTTGCATACGTGATTGATTCAAATGTGTAGGAACAGAAAGTTGAATCTGTACCTGTTATCTGTGAGTTTCCTGATGTGTTGCCTAAAGAACTTTCGGGATTACCTCCAGTTAGAGAGGTAGAATTTGGCATAGAATTGATACCTGGTACTACTCTGATTTTGATAGCTCCGTATAGAATGGCTTAGACTGAGTTAAAAGAATTAAAGTCTCAGTTGTAAGAATTGACCGATCGAGGATTTGCTAGACCGAGTTTCTCAACTTGGGGTGCTTCAGTTTTATTTGTGAAAAAGAAAGACGGTACGATGAGAATATGTATAGATTATCGTCAATTGAATAAAGTGACTGTCAAGAATAAGTATCCTTTGCCCCGAATTGATGATTTGTTTGATCAGTTGAAATGAACTATTGTGTTTTCGAAAATAGATTTGAGATCGGGTTATTATCAAGTGAGAGTGAAAGATTCTGATATTTCGAAGACTGCTTTCAGAACGAGGTACAACCACTATGAATTTTTAGTTATGCTTTTCGGATTGACAATGCGCCTGCTATCTTTATGGATTTGATGAATAGAATTTTCAAACCGTATTTAGATCAATTTGTTGTAGTATTCATTGATGATAAATTGATTGAATGATTGTGTGAAAATGTGAATTCTGGTTGCGAGAAGTTGGTTTTCTGGGTCATATTGTATCAGCTTCCAGTATCCGAGTTGATCTGAGCAAGATTTCAGCTATTCTGGATTGGAAGCCTCCGAGGAATGTATTTGAAGTCCGCAGTTTTCTGGGACTTGCCGGTTACTACAGACGATTTGTAAAAGATTTCTCTGTGATAGCAACTCCATTTACAAAATTGCTTCAGAAAGATGTGAAATTTGAATGGTCTGAGCAATATCAGAAAAGTTTTACTCGGTTAAAAGCTCTGTTAACTGAAGCTCCGGTGTTGGTACAACCTGAGTCGGGTAAAGAATTCATTGTTTACAGTGATGCTTCGTTAAATGGACTTGGTTGTGTTTTAATGCAAGAAGGAAAAGTTGTTGCTTATGCTTCGAGACTGTTGAAGTCACATGAGAAGAACTATCCGACGCACGACCTCGAGTTAGCTACTATTGTATTTGCTTTGAAGATTTGGCGTCACTATCTGTTTGGGGAGAAATGTCATGTGTTTTCTGATCATAAGAATTTAAAGTATTTGATGACTCAGAAAGATTTGAATTTGCGACAGAGAAGATGGTTAGAATTGTTGAAAGACTACGAACTTGTGATTGATTATCACCCGGGAAAAGCAAATGTTGTTGCAGATGCTTTGAGTCGAAAATCGTTATTTACTTTGTGTGCTAAGAATGCTCATTTAGTTTTGTCTGATGATGGTTCAGTTTTAGCTGAATTGAAAGCAAGACCTTTGTTTTTACAACAGATTATTGAAGCTCAGAAAATTGATAATGAGATTTTAGCTAGACGAGCTCAATGTAATGTAGAGACTGATTCAGAATTCAGAGTTGATAAAGATAATTGTTTAAGAATTCGAGATAGGATTTGCATTCCGAGAAATCCCGAGTTAATGCAAATGATTCTGAATGAAGCTCATAGTAGTCGGCTATCTGTGCATCCAGGCAGTACTAAAATGTACAATGACTTAAAACAACATTATTGGTGGTCCGAAATGAAAAGACATATCTCTGAATTTGTTTCTGAATGTTTGATATGTCAGCAAGTTAAAGCTGAACATCAAGTGTCATCTGGGTTACTACAACCGATTATGATTTCAGAGTCAAAATGGGATCGAGTGACCATGGACTTTGTGATGGATCTGAACGATAACGACGTAGCATAGACACATGAAATACATTATGAATCTTCTCTAACTCAATTGGCAAAGCTAACCGATATGCTAATGGTCCGACTCTCTCAATCACTTCAATTGGTCAAATAAAACGTGGACTTAGTTTGCCTTTCTTGCCAAATCTGAGAACTTTTTTCCACGGGGATACTTTCAAAAACACTTTGTCACCAACTTGATACTCAATCTCTTTTCTCTTCAAATCTGCATACGACTTTTGTCTGTCTGAAGCTGCTTTCAAGCAATCTCTGATGACTTTTACTTTCTCTTATGTTTCCTTAACTAGATCAACCCCGTAAATTTGATTTTCCTTAAGCTCTGTCCAATACAATGGTGTACGACATTTACGTCCATACAAAGCTTTATAAGGTGCCATCTTCAAACTCGACTGATAACTATTATTGTAGGCAAACTCTACTAATGGTAAATATTTTTCCCAACTGCCTTGAAATTCCAGTACACAGCATCTAAGCATATCTTCAAGTACCTGAATAACTCTCTTTGACTGACCGTCGGTTTGAGGATGGAAAGCTATACTAAAACTTAACTTTGTGCCCAAAGCCTCCTGTAATTTCTTCCAAAACCATGAAGTAAATCTTGGATCTCTGTCTGAAATGATCGATAATGGTACCCCGTGTAGTCTGACTATCTCTGAAATATACAACTCGGCCAACTTGTCAAGTGAATAATCCATACGAACTGGGAGCCGACTTCGTTAACTTATCAACCACAACCCATACTACATCTTTCTTTCTCGGTGTCAACGGCAATCCTGTCACAAAATCCATAGTAACTCGATCTCATTTCCACTCAAGGACTAGCACAGGCTGCAATAAACCTGAAGGTACCTGATGTTCGACCTTTACCTGCCAGATCAAGCATCTAGAAACAAACTCTGAAATGTCCCTTTTTATTCCTACCCACCAGTACATTTTCTTCAAATCATTATACATTTTTGTACTACCTGGATGAATAGATAAAGAACTACTATGTGCTTCTTGTAAGATCTTTCGAATAAGCTCATCATTCTTCAGTATGCATACCCTGTCTCTGAACATCAAACAACCGTCAGAACTGATCTGAAAATCTGACTCTATATCCAACTCACCCTGATCTCTTTTGGCTAACAACTCACTCACATTTTTCTGAGCTTCACAAATTTCTTCAAGAAACATCAGTTTAGCTCTCAACTCATCTAAGATAAAACCATCATCTGATAAGGCTAGACTAGTGTTCAAAGCTCTTAATGCAAACAAAGATTTCCTACTCAAAGCATCAGCAACAACGTTTGCCTTACCTGGGTGATAATCGATCACTAGCTCATAATCTTTAATTAACTCTAACCATCTTCTTTGCCTCAAATTCAAATATTTTTGAGTCATCAAATATTTCAAACTTTTGTGATCAGTGAATATGTGGCACTTCTCACCGTACAAATGATGTCTCCAAATCTTCAGCGCAAAAACAATGGTAGCTAGCTCTAAATCATGTGTCAAGTAGTTCTTCTCATGTGGCTTTAGCTGTCTAGAGGCATAAGCAATTACCTTTCCTTCCTACATAAGTACACAATCAAGTCCATTCATGGATGCATCACTGTAAATGACAAACTTCTTACCTGGTTCTGGTTGTTCTAAGACAGGAGCTTTAGTCAACAATGCTTTTAACTTGTCAAAACTCTGTTGACACTTCTCAGTCCATTCAAACTTGACATCCTTTCACAGAAATCTTGTCAGTGGGGTAGCTATCATGGAAAATCCCTTTACAAATCGTCTATAATATCCGGCAAGACCAAGAAAACTTCTAACTTCTGATACATTTCTAGGAGGCTTCCAATCAACAATGGCTGAAATCTTGCTCGGATCAACCTTGATACCTTCACCTGAGACAATATGTCCAAGAAAACCAACTTCTCGTAACCAGAACTCACTTTTGTTGAACTTGGCATACAGCTGATTATCTCTCAGAATCTGTAAAACTGTTCTCAAATGCTCTGCATGCTCAGTCTCATCATGAGAATAAATCAAGATATCATCAATGAACAGAACTACAAACTTATCCAAGTACGGTCTGAAAATTCGGTTCATTAAGTCCATGAAAATGGCAGGAGCATTAGTTAAGCCAAATGGCATCACAAGGAACTCAAAATGACCATACCTAGTTCGAAAAGCAGTCTTCAGGACATCTGACTCTTTAACTCGCAACTGATAGTATCCGGATCTCAAATCTATCTTGGAGAACACAATGGTTCCCTTCAATTGATCGAACAGATCATCAATTCTAGGCAATGGATACTTGTTCTTTACTGTTACCTTGTTAATTTGCTGATAATCTATGCACAATCTCATCTATCCATCTTTCTTTTTCACAAATAGCACTGGTGCACCCCATGGTGAATTACTGGGTCTTACAAAGCCTTTATCTGTTAATTCCTGCAACTGAGCTTTCGATTCTTTCAATTCTAGCGGGGCCATTCTATAAGGAGCAATAGAAATGGCCATGGTACCTGGAATCAACTCAATACCAAACTCAACTTCTCTAACAGGAGGCAAACCTGGTAGTTCTTCTAGAAACACATCGGGAAACTCACATACCACAGGCACTGATTCAATATTCAATTCTGGATCTTTAGTGTTCAACACAAAAGCAAGATAAGCTTCATATCTTTTTCTCAAACATTTCTGAGTAGACATGACAGAAATTATGGCAAATGAACTATCTGACTTTTTTGAATTAACCCGAAGAATTTCACCATTTTCACACTTCAACTCAATGAATTTCTTTCCACAATTCACTATCACATCATGTGTAGTCAACCAATCCATACCAAGAATCACATCAAACTCATCAAATGGCAATAGCATGAGATCGGCCGAAAAAGAGTAGCCTCTAATCATCAATGGGCAATTTCTACATACTTTATCTACTAATACATGCTTGCCTAATGAATTCGATACTTTAATCACAAATTATGTAGATTCTATAAGCATACTCATACCAGGCATCAATTTCATGCAAACATATGAATAGGTTGAACCCGGATCAATCAAAGCAATAACTCTATTATCATGGAGAGAAAATGTACCTGTAATCACATCGGGGGAGGATGCCTCTTCACTAGCACGGATAGCATAAGTCCTCGCAGGTGCTCTAACATTTGGCCTCACTGCTAAATCTCTAGATGCACTTTTATTTTTTGCCCCAACTCCCAGATTTCACAGTAGTCTGCCTCTGACATGAGCTTTTCCTGATCTTACACTCGGTATTGCTTCCCTTTTAATCATCTCGGGACACTTTCGAATAAAATGGTCTGGTGCACCACATCGAAAACAACCTGTCTCAGTTGCTCGACACTGATCTGGGTGACGTCGACCACATCGGGGACACTCTGGTCTATCAGGCTGAACACTGCCAACACTTGCAATCGAAGTGGTTTGAGCTTTCGGACTCATAAATCTTCTGCCTCTGTTTTGGCTAGAATATCCAGCTGAAAAATTAGATCTAGTGGAGAACTCTCTAGGCCTCTTGGATGTAGACTAAAATGACTTGCTCATTACTCTTTTCTTCGTGTCTTGTGTCTCAATTTCAACTTTGCCCTTTCTTTTTAACAGCTCCTCTGCCTTACAGGCTCTCTCACCTAGGATAACAAACACTTTTATTTCTAGGACACCAACAGACAATCGGATATCATCATTAAGCCCATCCTCAAATCTTTTGCACATAATAGCCTCTGTAGACACACACTCTCGAGCATAATTGCTGAGTCTAACAAACTCGCGTTCATATTCAGTCACTGTCATATTGCCCTGTTTCAACTCTAGAAACTTTTTTCTTTTCAATTCAACAAACCTCCAACTGATGTACTTTTTTTGGAATTCCTCCTGAAAGAAGTCCCAAGTGACTCTCTCTTTCGATACAACTAATACAAGTGTCTTCCACCAATGGTAGGCCGAATCTCTAAGGAGTGATCCAACCGATTTCATACATTCTCCAGGTGTGCAGGATAACTCATCAAAGACTTTGATAGTATTCTCGAGCCAAAATTCTGCCTTTTCTACATCATCATCTTTTATAGCTCGAAACTCTTCGGCTCTTTGTTTTCTGATTTTATCAACTGGTGGTTTTTCTCTTATAACCGTACCTGTGACTGGGGGAGCTACATGGGTGGTCTGATGATCATGAGGGGGTGGAGGTCTAACAGCCGGATTCGTTCGAACGAACTCGGCAAACCATTCATTCATAACTTAGAAGAAGGCTTCTCAAGCCCCTCCTCCCTGACTAACTGTAACAGGCCTTTCACTACTATTTGGTGGCACCGTCCCTTCTGCGGGAGCGGGCACGTTACTCTCTACATCATCTGCACCAGCTTGTTCGGGATCCATAACTATAAAAGAAAACATTTTAAAATCGTCAGGAGTCGTCACACTATCAACATATAAGTATGGCATGTATAGCTAGACTCTTACTCATACTAAATATTCTGAGAACAAACTAAATCTTTGCTCTGATACCAATAAATGTAAAGCGACAAACCCAAGACCATCGTTAGAGTCGAGCACGAGATGTTAACGGACTTAATTTATTAATTAAACAGCTCAAACAATTTATTTTAGAACTTCGAGACAAGCTGGCTAACTGCATCACAGTCGCTTAAAAATTCATATCTTGAGTTACGAAACTTGAAATCCAATTCCGTAAATTTTCCCTGAAACTAGACTCATATATCTATAGAATTTTTGGTTGGGCCAAATAGTACAGTTTATTAGTTAAAGTTTCCCCTGTTTCAGGGTTCGACTACTCTGACCCCTGTGTATTACGAATTAAATATCTCCCTGTACAGAGTTTTTGTTTCTCATAAAACTAGACTCAATAAGGAATCTGTAAATGTAAAGAATGACTTCTAGTTATCTTTTTACAATTTTTGGTGAATTTCCAAAGTCAGAACAGGGGATCCAGAAATTGCTCTGGCCTTGTTTCACAAAAATTTAAATATCTCATAAAATATAACTCATATACCTGTTTTGTTCCATCCATATGAAAATATACTCATCAAGCTTTAATTCTATATCTCATTCACTATCTAAATCCATTTCTACTATTTTTAGTGATTTTCCAAATTCACGTCATTATTGCTGTCCGATACTGTTTTAAAACTAATTTCACCTTTTTCATGATTTCCATGGAATAACTAGCATTTAGGCATACATAACACAAAACATGTCCTTGATTAGCCATTCCAATAGCTAATCAATATCAAGCATTTACATACCATTCATCAGCCATATCATAAGATCATACACACAAAATGGCTATGATGCTATACATGCCATACTCAAAATGAAACGACTACCTATACCAAAATAATCCTCGTGATAGTGTGCCTGGACCTCCGACGTACTTTACGATCCCCGAGTTAGCTTGACAAAACTATAAAAAGAAGGAACATAAAGGGGGTAAGCATTAAGCTTAGTAAGTTTGCATGCAAATAAATAACAACATTCATAAGAATTATCTTACTACTTGGCATGATACTACTTAATGCAACTTCATTAATTGTCATAGACATATTTTAAACTTCTTCACTTACTCACTTACTTAAATACTTACTTACTTAATCAAATTTATTAATACATTTTACTTACCTTTTTCCTTATCAAGCATACATGAACATTATGTACTTACCTTTGCTCTTCTAGCATGAACTTGTCTTACCTTTTTAGTATAACTCGTCTTACCTTACCTTACCTTGATATTCTCTTTAAATTTTCTCGTTGAACCACTTGGAATACTAAGGATACACGGGTACCTTACCATTGCCATGACTTGTCATGATTCTGACAGACCTAATTTGACCCTAGTCGAAATGTGGTTTCGGGACCACAAAACCGAGTCACAAAAAATTTACTTTAATTTTAATTGCATATATTTGATGTGTAATAGTGTGTGTATGGAAAATTAATGTTCTAATTTATTCTTAGGAATGTGAATTTTCTTGAAAGGACTTAGTTGAGAAACTTAGAAAAGATGATAGGTAAATTGTAAGGATCAAATAACAACAAGGTGAGAAAACTTGGGTTTGCATGTCAAATTGCCCAAAACCCAAGTAGTGGCCGGCCAAGCAAGGATGGTTCTTCCATTAAGTTGAATTTTTAATGTAATGCTTTTATTAGTAAATGGTTAAAATAAATTAAAGAAAGGAAAGATGAATAAAATAAGAGAGCAAGAGAAAGTCTTCATCCTCTTTCTTTTTCAAGTGCTGTGAGCTAGGAGAAAGAAGAGAGAAATGTTCTAAGACATTCGGCCATCCTAAGGGGATTGATTAAGGTAGGATTCATGTTAGTTTTGTTAAAATTTTTGTGAAAATCTAGTAGTAGCCAATGTCTTATTATATCCCAAATGTTAATTTTCTACCTAAATAGGTAATTAAATGGCACACGGTTAGGGAGAGGTAAATGCTAAGAGTATGGTGCTTTTGATGCTGTGAATGGAAATAGTAGAAAGGTGAAAGAAAATTTAGGTAGAAATGTAGTTATATGTGGATTTATATGATGTTACAAATAGATGTGAAGCTATGCTAGATTAGAAAAAATTCGGTCAAGTGTTCATGAGAGGAAACTATGTGTTTAAAAGAATAAAAATGATATTAATTGATAGTATATGTATTCGGCCATCTAATTAAGTGTATAGGTGATGTTAAATCTAATTTTTGCACATTCGGCTATATAAGTATGGCCATTTGTGATATTAGCTTTGATTGTATAAGATCGACTAAAATGAGTAATTAGTAAGGGTGGTTGCCTAATATACAAATATGTATATATGTATGTGTAATTGGATTATTGATAGTAAGGTGATATTATATGGTTATTAGCCGAATGGCTCAAAAGCATAAGGTAGAAAGAAAAAAATTTACCATGTGTTTCTTATGATTTGAAATCATTAATATCTTGATATAAATATTTAGCAAGACGGTTAAACTAGTTTAACTTATTCGATTAAGCTCAAGAAGTTAAAGGAGGGGAATCAAGCAAGGGCAAAGCAAAGAACATCGAGTAGACGAGTTGGAACCGTTTTACCCAACACAAGGTAAGTCCTTAAGCATTTTTGTAAGGTTGATTAGTTTGTAAATAAATAATACTAGTGAGTCATAAAAGAATTCCTTTTGATGAGTATTCTTTTGGAGTGATTTTCCTATTTATTAATGTGACCATATGTGCTATTTGAATTAGGTAAATTGCCTTATCATAATGAGTTAACATATGGCACTATGTGTGCGGAATTAAGTGGCACTATGTGTGCCGATTTGGATGTTGAAGCATGAGAGAAAATCCAATGCACTGAGTGTGCGGTTTACTATGGCACTATGTGTGCGAGTGTGACGAGCACTATGTGTGCAAATTCAGTTGATAATATAAAATGTGCATGAAAGAACGAAGTGGTAGAACTAGTAACTAAAATATCGAACTTGAGACCTGTGCTAAGTAGGTATAAATTTATCTAGTGCATCATGATTCCATGCTTTGAGGAATCGGGTCTAAATCAATTTGGTTGTTTTGGTATTTGATTTGATTGTAGGACTTGGCATGAGATTGAATCGAAATTATAAGAAATTATAGCATAGTTCGGTATGGTTGGAGTAGTTGATTTTGCATTATTTACTTTCTCTTATGATCTTTTATAAATGGACGGAATGTGAGGCTTATGACTTACTGAGTTATATACTCATTTGGTGTGTTTCTTTGTTACTTATTTAGGTTTCTTTGACCCATTTTGTGTGCTCGGGACCATCGTCGAAGTCATCACACCGGCTTGCAACTTTTTGGTACCCTCTTCTTAGTTGGTCTAAGAGAACATTTCGGCATGTATAGGCTATTATGTTTTGTTTGAACATTAATATGTAAACTTTTAGCCATGCGAATATGGTTTAAATGCTAAGTTTGGATTTGGCCTTATGGGTGCTTAGTTATAAGGTTCAGTAAGTTTGGCCTTGATAATTCGGTTTTGAGTGAGTAATAGTCTAAGTCTATTTGATTATTATGTCGTATGCCATGGCTGATCATTTTTGGTGTTACACTTATGATATGGTTATTGAATAGTATGGAAATTCTTGGTAATGACTAGCCATTGGAATGGCTAATCAAGATCATATTTGGTGTTATGTATGCCAAATTACTAGCTAATCCATGGAAACCATGAAATAGGTAAATTTTACCATAAAATAGATTCAGACAGCAGTAGTGATGTGAATTTGAAAAATCACTAAAAATAGTAGAAATAGAATTAAATAATTAATAAATTATGGAATTGAATCTTGATGAGTCTATTTTCATATGGACGAAGCCAAACAGGTATATGAGCTATATTTAATGATATGTTTAAATTTTTGTGAAACAGGGCCAGAGCGATTTCTGGATCCCCTGTTCTGACTTTGGAAATTCACCATAAATTTTACAAAAATAATTAGAAGTAATGCTTTATATGTACAGATTCATTATTGAGTCTAGTTTTATTAGAGACAAACGGAATAGGCATTGAAGCCCTGTACATGTAGATATCTAATTCGAAATTCACAGAGGTCAGAGTAGTCGAACCCTAATACAGGGGAGATTTTAACTAATAAACTGTACTAATGGGCCCAACCAAAAATTCTACAAAAATTTTTACTAGATAAATATATGAGTCTAGTTTTAGGAAAAATTTACGGAATTGGATTTCGAGTTTCAAAACTCGAGATATGATTTTTAAAGCGACTGTGATGCAATTAGCCAGCTTGTCTAGAAAATTTTAAAATGAATTGTATGAGCTGTTTAAGTAATGAATTAAGCCCGTTAACACCTTGTGTTCGACTTCGGCAACTGTCTCGGGTACGGGGTGTTACATTTTATTGGTATCAGAGCTATGGTTTAGTCGGTTCTAGGACTACCATAGCGCGTATGAGTCTAGCTATACATGCCTTAATGTTAGTATTTGATAGTGTGATGACTTCTGACGGTTGAAATTATTGTTTCGATTAGTAAATGGAACCCAATCTAGAGAGAACCTTAGCGGATGACGTTGAAAGTGTAGCGGCTGCTCCTGCGCAAGGGACACCGCCTGTTGAACCTCAATCATTCGCGAATAATCAAGATGATGGGGCAAAACAAGCCTTCTTTACCATGATGAATGAGTCGGTCGCACAATATGCCCGAACTAACCCTGCTGCTCAACCATTTCTGAATTTAAATAATTCACCTCAGGTGCCTATAATACCACCAGATACTGATCCTGTAAGGCCGAGTAAACCTCCTGTGGATTTGATTAGGAAGCGCGGGGCCGAGGAATTCCGAGCCATAGCTACTGATGATGCTGAAAGGGCCGACTTTTGGCTTGATAACACCATCCGGGTTTTTGATAAGCTGTCTTGCACACCTGATGAGTGTTTAAAGTGTGCCATATCTTTGTTATGAGACTCAGCCTACTATTGGTGGAGAACCTTGATTACTATAGTCCCGAAGGAACGAGTTACATGGGATTTCTTCCAGACGGAATTTCGAAAGAAGTATATTAGTCAACGATTCATGGATCAAAAGCGTAAAGAATTCTTAGAGCTCAAACAAGGTCGTTTGACAGTATCTGAATACGAACGTGAGTTTGTAAGACTCAGTCGATATGCTCGGGAGTGTGTAGCTGATGAAGTCGCCATGTGTAAAAGATTCGAAGAAGGATTGAATGAAGATTTAAAGCTACTAGTGGGTATTTTAGAGATAAAAGAATTTGTAACACTAGTTGAACGAGCTTGCAAGGCAGAAGAACTTGGAAAAGAGAAAAAAAAAGGTTGAATTTGAAGCTAGAGACTTACGTAAAAGATTGACGGGTAAAACTTCATTCTCGGCTGTAAAGAATTTCAGGGAAGATACTAATAAATCGAAGACGACTGCAGGGATTTCTATTAGAGAGCGACCATCAACGGACTCGCGAGCTACTTCGATTGCTAGTGTGGGTAACAATCGCCAAGAAAAACCTGAATGTCCACAATGTGGAAGATGACACGTAGGTGAATGTTGGGGTAAGTCTACTAACAGGTCCTGTTACAGATGCGGTTCGAAGGATCACTTCATTAGAGATTGCACGGAACTCGATGAGAAAAATAAGATGCAAGGTGCAAGACCTAGTGGAACAACGACTAGAGGTAGACCACCGAGAATTTCAGGAGGTAGGGGTGGTAGTCAGAGAGGGACTTCTGATACGGCTGTTCGATCTGAGAGTCGTGCTCCTGCTAGAGCTTATGCCATCCGCGCACGAGAGGAGGCATCCTCCCCTGATGTTATCACTGGTACTTTCACTCTCTTTAATACTGATGTGATTGCATTGATTGACCCTAGCTCTAATCATTCATATGTATGTGAGACTTTAGCATCCAGTAAGACTCTACCAGTTGAGTCTACTGAGTTCGTAATTCGAGCGTCAAATCCCTTGGGTCGATATGTACTTGTTGACAAAGTGTGTAAGAAATGTCCTCTGATAATCGGAGATTCTTGTTTTCTGGTCGATTTGATGCTTTTACCGTTTGATGAATTTGATGTTATTCTCGGTATGGATTGGTTGACCGTGCATGATGCAGTGGTGAATTGCAAAAGAAAGACCATTGATTTGAGGTGTGCAAATAATGAGATAGTCCGAGTTGAGTCTACTGACTTGAATGGAGTGCCAGAAATAATATCCTCGATGATCACTCAGAGATATATGAGAAAGGGGAGTGCAGCATATCTTGCGTACGTACTTGATCACAAAGAGTCGGAAAAGAAACTTGAAACAGTATCGGTGGTTCGTGAGTATCCAGATGTTTTTCCCGAGGAGTTACCGGGATTACCACCCGTTTGAGAAATATAATTTGGCATCGAACTTGTACCTGGGACTACACCAATTTCGATAGCGCCGTACCGTATGGCACCAACCGAATTAAAGGAATTGAAACCACAGTTGCAAGGGTTCACAGATAGAGGTTTCGCTTGACCGAGTTTTTCACCATGGGGTGCACCAGTATTGTTTGTGAAAAAGAAGGATGGAACCATGAGGTTGTGCATCGACTATCGTCAGTTGAATAAAGTGACAATAAAGAATAAATATCCGTTACCGCGTATTGATGATTTGTTTGATCAATTGAAGGGAGCCTCAGTGTTTTCAAAGATAGATTTGAGATCGGGTTATTATCAGCTGCGAGTTCGAGACTCAGATATACCTAAAACTGCTTTCAGGACGAGATACGGTCACTACGAGTTTTTAGTGATGCCGTTTGGGCTCACTAATGCCCCTGCGGTATTTATGGATTTGATGAACCGAATTTTCAGGCAGTATTTGGACCGGTTTGTAGTTGTGTTTATAGATGACATCTTGATTTATTCACATGATGAAACTGCACACGCTAAGCACCTGAGATTAGTGTTACAGATTTTACGGGATAAGCAGTTGTATGCTAAGTTCAGTAAATGTGAGTTCTGGTTGAGAGAAGTTAGCTTTTTAGGGCATGTAGTATCTGCATCGGGAATTCGAGTTGAACCGAGCAAAATTTCAGCCATACTTGATTGGAAAGCCCCGAGAAATGTTACTGAAGTTCGAAGCTTTTTGGGGCTTGCTGGTTACTATAGACGGTTTGTAAAGGGTTTCTCGATGATAGCCACACCAATACGAGACTACTTCAGAAGGATGTTAGGTTTGAATGGTCAGAAAAATGTCAGAAAAGTTTCGATCAGTTGAAAACTTATTTGACTGAAGCTCCAATGCTTGTATAGCCTGAATCCGGTAAAGAGTTTGTCATTTACAGTGATGCATCTTTGATTGGGCTGGGTTGTGTGTTGATGCAAGAAGGCCGAGTAGTAGCTTACGCGTCGAGACAATTGAAACCACATGAGAAAAACTATCCAACCCATGATCTTGAATTAGCTGCCATTGTGTTCGCTTTGAAAATTTGGCGACACTACTTGTTTGGAGAGAGGTGTCATATATATTCGGATCATAAAAGCCTCAAATACTTGATGACTCAAAGAGATTTGAATCTGCGGCAAAGACGTTGGCTCGAGTTGTTGAAAGATTATGAGCTTGTCATCGACTATCACCCGGGAAAGGCTAACGTGGTTGCCGATGCCTTAAGTCGCAAATCACTGTTTATTTTGCGAGCAATGAATGTACACCTGTCCGTTTCACCCGATAATGTGTTGGTAGCAGAATTAAAGGCCAAACCATTATTGATTCATCAATTACGTGAATCCCAGAAAGTTGACGATGAATTGGTTGCTAGACGAGTTGAATGTGTTTCAAATGTGGAATCAGAGTTTAAAATTGATGATGACGATTGTTTGAAGTTCAGAAGTCGACTGTGTGTTCCAAGAAATTCAGAACTTATTTCTTTGATTTTAAGCGAGGCTCATAGTAGCCGCATGTCAATCCACCCGGGTAGTACGAAAATGTACAACGATCTGAAACGTCAGTTTTGGTGGCCTGGTATGAAACGAGACATTTCTGACTTTGTTTCGAAGTGTTTGATATGTCAACAAGTGAAAGCGAAACATCAAGTGCCTTCAGGGTTACTTCAGCCGATTATGATACCCGAATGGAAATGGGATCGGGTCACGATGGATTTTGTATCTGGGTTGCCATTGTCGTCAAGTAAGAAAGATGCGATCTGGGTGGTTGTTGATAGACTGACAAAATCGGCTCATTTTATTCCTGTACGAACGAATTATTCCCTTGACAAGCTAGCTGAAATGTATGTTTCTCATATTGTAAGGTTACATAGAGTACCTATTTCTATTGTGTCGGATAGAGATCCGAGATTTACATCGCGATTTTGGTTAAAATTGCAAGAAGCATTGGGTACCAGGTTGCATTTTAGCACCGCTTTTCATCCCCAGACCGATAGTCAATCCGAACGGGTAATTCAGATACTCGAGGATATGTGGAGTTGTTGCATCCTTGAGTTTACTGGCTCATGGGAACGGTATTTACCTTTGATTGAATTCGCTTACAACAATAGTTTTCAATCAAGCATTAAGATGGCACCTTACGAGGCTTTGTATGGTCGTAAATGCCGTACACCGTTGTTTTGGACCGAACTTAGTGAAAGTAAAATCTTCGAGGTTGATTTGATTAGGGATGCTGAGCAGAAAGTTCAAGTAATTCATGAAAGTTTGAAAGCCGCTTCGGATCGTCAGAAGTCGTATGCAGATTTAAAAAGAAAAGACATTGAATATCGGTTGGAGACAAAGTGTTTCTTAAAGTCTCACCCTGGAAAAAGGTGCTGAGATTTGGCCGTAAGGGCAAATTGAGTCCGAGGTTTATCGGGCCGTATGAAATATCTGAACAAATTGGGCCAGTCGCATACCGATTAATTTTACGCCCTGAGCTTGAAAAGATTCACAACGTCTTTCATGTCTCGATGCTTCGACAATATAGGTCGGACCATCGCACATAATTGCTCCATCTGAGATGAGAGTCAATCTAATTTGAGTTACGAAGAAGAACCGGTTCGCATTTTAACATGTGACGTAAAAGAATTACGAAATAAAAAAATCTCATTAGTGAAAGTAATGTGGCTTAAGCATGGGGTTGAAGAAGCTACTTGGGAGCTCGAAGAATCTATGAAAGAACGTTATCCGAATTTATTCGCTGGTAAGATTTTCGGGGACGAAAATTTTTAAGTGGGGGAGAGTTGTGACAGACCTAATTTGACCCTAGTCGGAATATGGTTTCGGGACCACAAAACCGAGTCATAAAAAATTTACTTTAATTTTAATTGCATATATTTGATGTGTAATAGTGTGTGTATGGAAAATTAATGTTTTAATTTATTCTTAGGAATGTGCATTTTCTTGAAAGGACTTAATTGAGAAACTTAGAAAAGATGATAGGTAAATTGTAAGGATCAAATAACAACAAGGTGAGAAAACTTGGGTTTGCATGTCAAATTGTCCAAAACCCAAGTAGTGGCCGGCCAAGCAAGGATGGTTCTTCCATTAAGTTGAATTTTTAATGTAATGCTTTTATTAGTAAATGGTTAAAATAAATTAAAGAAAGGAAAGATGAATAAAATAAGAGAGCAAGAGAAAGTCTTCATCCTCTTTCTTTTTCAAGTTCCGTGAGCTAGGAGAAAGAAGAGAGAAATGTTCTAAGACATTCGGCCATCCTAAGGGAATTGATTAAGGTAGGATTCATGTTAGTTTTGTTAAAATTTTTGTGAAAATCTAGTAGTAGCCAATGTCTCATTATATCCCATATGTTGATTTTCTACCTAAATAGGTAATTAAATGGCACACGGTTAGGGAGAGGTAAATGCTAAGAGCATGGTGCTTTTGATGTTGTGAATGGAAATAGTAGAAAGGTGAAAGAAAATTTAGGTAGAAATGTAGTTATATGTGGATTTATATGATGTTACAAATAGATGTGAAGCTATGCTAGATTAGGAAAAATTCGGTCAAGTGTTCATGAGAGGAAACTATGTGTTTAAAAGAATAAAAATGATATTAATTGATAGTATATGTATTCGGCCATCTAATTAAGTGTATAGGTGATGTTAAACCTAATTTTTGCACATTCGGCTATATAAGTATGCCCATTTGTGATATTACCTTTGATTGTATAAAATCGACTAAAATGAGTAATTAGTAAGGGTGGTTGCCTAATATACAAATATGTATATATGTATGTGTAATTGGATTATTGATAGTAAGGTGATATTATATGGTTATTAGCCGAATGGCTCAAAAGCATAAGGTAGAAACATAAAAATTTACCATGTGTTTCTTATGATATGAAATCATTAATATCTTGATATAAATATTTAGCAAGACGGTTAAACTAGTTTAACTTATTCGATTAAGCTCAAGAACTTAAATGAGGGGAATCAAGCAAGGGCAAAGCAAAGAACATCGAGTAGCCGAGTTGGAACCGTTTTACCCAACACAAGGTAAGTCCTTAAGCATTTTTGTAAGGTTGATTAGTTTGTATATAAATAATACTAGTGAATCATAAAAGAATTCCTTTTGATGAGTATTCTTTTGGAGTGATTTTCCTATTTATTAATGTGACCATATGTGCTATTTGAATTAAGTAAATTGCCTTATCAGAATGAGTTAACATATGGCACTATGTGTGCGGAATTAAGTGGCACTATGTGTGCCGATTTGGATGTTGAAGCATGAGAGAAAATCCAATGCATTGAGTGTGCGGTTTACTATGGCACTATGTGTGCGAGTGTGACGAGCACTATGTGTCCAAATTCGGTTGATAATATAAAATGTGCATGAAAGAACGAAGTGGTAGAACTAGTAACTAAAATATCGAACTTGAGACATGTGCTGAGTAGGTATAAATTTATCTAGTGCATCATGATTCCATGCTTTGAGGAATCGGGTCTAAATCAATTGGGTTGTTTTGGTATTTGATTTGATTGTAGGACTTGGCATGATATTGAATCGAAATTCTAAGAAATTATAGCATAGTTCGGTATGGTTGGAGTAGCTGATTTTGCATTATTTACTTTCTCTTATGATCCTTTATAAATGGACGGTATGTGAGGCTTATGACTTACTGAGTTATATACTCATTTGGTGTGTTTGTTTGTTACTTATTTAGGTTTCTTTGACACATTTTGTGTGCTCGGGACCATCGTCGAAGTCATCACACCGGCTTGCAACTTTTTGGTACCCTCTTCTTAGTTGGTCTAAGAGAACATTTCGGCATGTATAGGCTATTATGTTTTGTTTGAACATTAATATGTAAACTTTTAGCCATGCGAATATGGTTTAAATGCTAAGTTTGGATTTGGCCTTATGGGTGCTTAGTTATAAGGTTCAGTAAGTTTGGCCTTGATAATTCGGTTTTGAGTGAGTAATAGTCTAAGTCTATTTGATTATTATGTCGTATGCCATGGCTGATCATTTTTGGTGTTACACTTATGATATGGTTATTGAATAGTATGGAAATTCTTGGTAATGACTAGCCATTGGAATGGCTAATCAAGATCATATTTGGTGTTATGTATGCCACATTACTAGCTAATCCATGGAAACCATGAAATAGGTAAATTTTACCATAAAATAGATTCAGACAGCAGTAGTGATGTGAATTTGAAAAATCACTAAAAATAGTAGAAATAGAATTAAATAATTAATAAATTATGGAATTGAATCTTGATGAGTCTATTTTCATATGGACGAAGCCAAACAGGTATATGAGCTATATTTAATGATATGTTTAAATTTTTGTGAAACAGGGCCAGAGCGATTTCTGGATCCCCTATTCTAAATTTGGAAATTCACCATAAATTTTAAAAAAATAATTAGAAGTCATGCTTTATATTTACAGATTCATTATTGAGTCTAGTTTTATTAGAGACAAACGGAATAGGCATTGAAGCCCTGTACATGTAGATATCTAATTCGTAATGCATAGAGGTCAGAGTAGTCGAACCCTGATACAGGGGAGATTTTAACTAATAAACTGTACTAATTGGCCCGACCAAAAATTCTACAAAAAAATTTTACTAGATAAATATATGAGTCTAGTTTTAGGAAAAATTTACGGAATTGGATTTCGAGTTTCGAAACTCGAGATATGATTTTTAAAGCGACTGTGATGCAATTAGCCAGCTTGTCTAGAAAATTTTAAAATGAATTGTATGAGCTGTTTAAGTAATGAATTAAGCCTGTTAACACCTTGTGTTCGACTCCGATAACTGTCTTGGGTACGGGGTGTTACAATGGTCTTACGTGGTATCCTTTTGAAACTTACCATTGCCATGTCTTGACATGGTCTTACATGGTATCCTTGCCTTATGAACTCACCAATGCCATGCCTTGGCATGGTCTTACATGGGACCTTTTCATTATAGTAACTTATCAATGCCATTTCTTGAAATGGTCTTACATGATTTCCTTGCCTTAGAAACCTTACCAATTGTCATGCCTTGGCATGGTCTTACATGGTATCCTTAAACCCTAATGTCATGACATTTGTATCCTACACATTCCTAGGTTCAATCGGGACTTTCTAAAATTACTTCTCCGTCAATTCATGCTTGAGTCTTCTTTGAATAATTTCATAAAATAAATATACACATGCTGGAAATTAACAAAATTAACTTAAAATAATAGAATACTGC
Organism: Gossypium hirsutum; assembly: GCF_007990345.1. Lineage (NCBI taxonomy): Eukaryota > Viridiplantae > Streptophyta > Magnoliopsida > Malvales > Malvaceae > Gossypium > Gossypium hirsutum. The sequence goes on from NC_053430.1 coordinate 66,059,081, forward strand.
ATTTATTTACCGCAAACTTACCTCAAAACAAAATACGATCAACTATATCGATTTAGTCCACTATCTTTTTCTTTCCCCAGTCTAACTCTGAATTTTGTTCTTATTGATTATGGAGCTTGGAAGCTTGGAACTAACCCTAGCTATGGAGTAACCTTGAAATTTTGGCCTAATTAAGAAGATGGACAAAAATTGGCTTTTAATTTTGTTTTTAATTCATTTCAATAACTAAATGACCAAAATGCCCTTAATTAAAAATTATGGTGTTTTATTTTCCTTTAGGTATTTTTGTCCAAACTAGTATAATGGTCTAATTATTATCCAAGGACCTCCACTTTAAAAACCCATTACTCACAAGTACTTAATACCTTTGTGAACTAGAACACACATTTTACAACTTTTGCAATATAGTCCTAAATATGTTACATTTCTCCCCCCTTTTAGGGATTTTCGTCCCCGAAAATCTTACCTGTGAAGAGATTTGGGTACTGTTTTCGCATAGCCTCTTCGTGCTCCCATGTAGCCTCGTCTACCCCATGTCTATTCCATAGTACTTTCACAAGTGCAATACTTTTGTTCCTTAATTGCTTTACCTCTCGAGCTAGAATCTTTACCGGTTCTTCATCGTAAGTCATGTCTGGATGAATCTCAACCTCTGTCTGAGAAATCACACGTAACATCCGGAAATAGGGCCTAAACGGAACAGTGGTTGCGAAATCACAAATCTGAGGTATAAAAATTTATTTTATTATCATTTTAAGGTCTATGGCATGATTGCATGATTGTGTGAAAATTTCGTTTAGAAATTTTATTGATAGAGGGTCCAATTTGATATTTAGGACTATATTGCAAAAATTGTAAAATGTGTGTTCTAGTTCACAGAGGTATTAAGTACCTGTGAGTAATGGGTTTTTAAAGTGGAGGTCCTTGGATAGTAATTAGACCATTATACTAGTTTGGACAAAAAATACCTAAAGGAAATAAAACACCATAGTTTTTAATTAAGGGTATTTTGGTCATTTAGTTATTAAAATGAATTAAAAATAAAATTAAAAGCCAATTTTTGTCCAACTTCTTCATTAGGCCAAAATTTCAAGGTTTCTCCATAGCTAGGGTTTGTTCCAAGCTTCCAAGCTCCATAATCAAAAAGAACAAAATCCGGAGTTAGACCGGGGAAAGAAAAAGATAGTGGACTAAATCGATATAGTTGATTGTATTTTGTTTTGAGGTAAGTTTGCAGTAAATAAATGCAATATTCTATTATTTTATGTAAATTTTGTTAATTTCCAGCATGTGTATATTTATTTTATGAAATTATTCAAAGAAGACTCAAGCATGAATTGACGGAGAAGTAATTTCAAAAAGTCCCGATTGAACCTTAGGAATGTGTAGGATACAAATGTCATGACATTAGGGTTTAAGGATACCATGTAAGACCATGCCAAGGCATGGCAATTGGTAAGGTCTCTAAGGCAAGGAAATCATGTAAGACCATTTCAAGACATGGCATTGATAAGTTACTATAAGGCAAAGGTCCCATGTAAGACCATGCCAAGGCATGGCATTGGTGAGTTCATAAGGCAAGGATACCATGTAAGACCATGTCAAGACATGACAATGGTAAGTTTCAAAAGGATACCACATAAGACCATGACAAGTCATGGCAATGGTAAGGTACCCGCGTATCCTTAGTATTCCAAGTGGTTCAACGGGAAAATTTAAAGAGAATATCAAGGTAAGATAAGGTAAGATGAGTTATACTAAAAAGGTAAGACAAGTTCATGCTAGAAGAGCAAAGGTAAGTACATAATGTTCATGTATGCTTGATAAGGAAAAAGGTAAGTAAAATGTATTAATAAATTTGATTAAGTAAGTAAGTATTTAAGTAAGTGAGTAAGTGAAGAAGTTTAAAATATGTCTATGACAATTAATGAAGTTGCATTAAGTAGTATCATGCCAAGTAGTAAGATAATTCTTATGAATGTTGTTATTTATTTGCATGCAAACTTACTAAGCTTAATGCTTACCCCCTTTATTTTCCTTCTTTTTATAGTTTTGTCAAGCTAACTCGGGGATCGTAAAGTATGTCGGAGGTCCGGGCACACTATCACGAGGATTATTTTGGTATAGCTAGTCGTTTCATTTTGAGTATGGCATGTATAGCATCGTAGCCATTTTGTGTGTATGATCTTATGATATGGCTGATGATTGGTATGTAAATGATTGATAATGATTAGCTGTTGGAATGGCTAATCAAGGACATGTTTGGTGTTATGTATGTCTAAATGCTAGTTATTCCATGGAAATCATGAAAAAGGTGAAATTAGCTTTAAAACAGTATCGGACAGCAATAATGATGTGAATTTGGAAAATCACTAAAAATAGTAGAAATGGATTTAGATAGTGAATGAGATATAGAATTAAAGATTGATGAGTCTATTTTCATATGGATGGAACAAAACAGGTATATGAGTTATATTTTATGAGATATTTAAATTTTTGTGAAACAGGGCCAGAGCGATATCTGGATCCCCTGTTTTGACTTTGGAAATTCACCAAAAATTGTAAAAAGATAATTAGAAGTCATTATTTACATGTACAGATTCATTATTGAGTCTAGTTTTATGAGAAACAAACGAATTAATAATTGAAACTCTGTACAAGGAGATATTTACTTCGTAATACACAGGAGTTAGAGTAGTCAAACCCTGAAATAGGGGAGAATTTAACTAATAAACTGTATTAGTTGGCCCAACCAAAAATTCTATAAAACATTTAGTTGATAGATATATGAGTCTAGTTTCAGGGAAAATTTACAGAATTGGATTTCGAGTTTCGTAACTCGAGATATGAATTTTTAAGCGACTGTAATGCAATTAGACAGCTTGTCTAGAAGTTCTAAAATAAATTGTTTGAGCTGTTTAATTAATGAATTAAGTCCATTAACACCTCATGCTCGACTCTGGCGACGGTCTCAGGTTCAGGGCGTTACAGACTTTGTGTCGGGTTTACCTCTATCTCCGAGGAAGAAAGATGCCATTTGGGTTGTAGTTGATCATTTGACAAAATCAGCTCATTTTATTCTGATTCGATCTGATTATTCGCTTGATAGATTAGCTGAATTATACATTTCTGATGTAGTGAGATTGCATGGTGTGCCATTGTCTATATTATCAGATCGAGATCCGAGATTCACATCGAGATTTTAGAAGAAATTGTAAGATGCTCTGGGTACTAAATTGCATTTTAGCATTGCTTATCATCTGCAAACAGATGGTCAATCTGAACAGATTATTCAGATACTCGAGGATATGCTTAGATGTTGCATTCTTAAGTTTGAAGGTACGTGGGAACAATATTTACCTTTGATTGAATTTGCTTATAATAACAGTTTTCAGTCAAGCATCAAAATGCCACCATACGAAGCTTTATATGGTCGTAAATGCGATACACCTTTGTATTGGACAGAGCTCAGCGAAAATAAGATTCATGGGGTTGATTTGATAAAGGAAACTGAACAGAAAGTGAAAGTGATCCGAGATAGTTTGAAAGCAGCTTTTGATCGTCAGAAATCATATGCAGATTTGAAAATAAAAGATATTGAGTTTGATATCAGTGAAAAAGTATTTTTGAAAGTGTCTCCATGGAAGAAAGTGCTTCGATTTGGTAGAAAAGGCAAATTGTGTCCAAGATTTATCGGGCCGTATGAAATTATCGAGCGTATTGCGTTGACTGCATATAGATTGTTGTTGCCACTAGAAATAGAAAAGGTTCATAATGTATTTCATGTATCGATGCTTCGACGGTACAGATCTGATCCTTTGCATGTAATTCCTTCATCTCAGATTGAAATTCGGTCTGATATGACCTACGAAGAAAAAACTGATTCGAATCTTAGCTTGAGAGGTTAAAAAGTTGCGTGATAAGAAAATTCTGTTAGTTAAAGTGATGTGGCATCGGCATGGTATTGAAGAAGCAACATGGGAGCCTGAAGATGATATAAAACAACAATATCCAAATCTGTTTAACGGTAAAATTTTCGGGGACGAAAATCCCTAAGGGGGGAGAATTGTAACAGCTCGATTTTGACCCTAGTCAGAATAGTGGTTTCGAAACCACAAATTTGAGTTAGAAAAATATTTTAATATTAATTTTCGTGTATATGGTAAGTGAATTGACATGTGTGAAAGTCTCGTGTGGAAATTTAACTGTTTGTGTGCTTAATTTGCAAAAAGAACCAAATCGTGTAAAATGTAAAAGCTGGGTGCTAGATGTTAAAAGTGCCTATTTGACTTGGCTTTGTTTATGAAAGGTCCTTATATTATGCCATCTAAAAGTTTAATGGACACCAATGACCTTTGTGAAGTGGTTTATTAATGTTTTATACAAAGGGCAAAAAGGTAAACTAATTATAATTAAATTATAATTAAATTAAAGGCATGAAATAAACCATTTCATGCTCATACTTGACCAAAAATTAAAGGAAAGAAAAAGAAAAAGAATAGCTAGGGTTCGGCTAAGGAAATCCTTTATTAAGGTATGTGTTTTGATCGATTTTTGATGATTTTTACATTTTTGTAATCGTTGCTTCGTATACTTTCCAGCCCATGCATCAATTTTTGATTTTGATGGTGATTTTGAAAAATTCCATGGATGAATACATGAGTTTTGTGTTGTTAAATGGTAAAATATGAAAGCTTGATGTTAGGTTTACATGTTTTGTCTTTGGATTTTTGATAAAATTGAGCAATTTGGGCTAAATTGTAAAAATGTTATTTTGAAGGACTAAAATGTGAAATAAATGAAATGTGTGAATTAGTATGAGTACTAGGATAATTTGGCTAAGTTTGTGTATATGCAAATTATGTGTATTTTCTACTTTTGTGAAATAGGGACTAAAGTGTTGAAATGTGAAAATGTGAGGGCTAGTTTGTAAAATGCCCTAAATATGTGTTTATGGATTGAATTGAATTATTTATTGAATAAAAGGGTTAATTTTGAATACATTTAGATCAAGAAAGGAGGAATTCAGACTTAGATCGAGGAAAGTCGAAGGTTATCGAGTAGATAGTCCGAATCAACAAATTTCGAGTACGAGGTAAGTTCGTACTTAAAATGTGATGTTAAGTAAGTTTTGATGCCTTTATTCTACATGGGTTGTATTAATTGAATTGGATAATATGGTGATGATTCGGAAGCTTTGGCACTAAGTGTGCGATTCAAACTAGCTTTGGCACTAAGTGTGCGATTTAACTAGATTTAGCTACTTGAGGCACTAAGTGTACAATACCGACTTAGTCTTAGTTATTTGAGATGGCACTAAGTGTGCTAAAATATTTAGCTTCAGCTAACCTTGTAGCACTAAGTGTGCTGATGTGTAAAATATGAATAACTTATGGAAAGTCTTATAACATTCAACATGAGGTAAGTACAAAAGTCAATAAGTACGGGAAGTTTCAGGTATGTATAATGCCTAAGTGGTAGATGATGTTATGTATATGGATTGAAATTGTGCAAATACTCATAGGGTATCATTTTATGTTTATATACTATGAATGTTTTTAGTACGAGCTTACTAAGCATTTGAAAACTTACTCTGTGTGATTACTGTCTGTTTTACAATTATCGTAGCTACTGAAGGCTCGGGGATAGTCGAGGATCGTCACCACACTATCGATCTCATTTTGGTACTTTTAAAAATGTAAATATTTGAAGTATGGCATGTATAGGATAGTAGTTGTGAAGTATGTTTTGTGATGTATATAGTTAGCCATGAGATTTGGCAAATTTGTGTTTGAACTCATATTTGATAATGGCTTTTGATATGTGATGTAATTTGCAATTATGGAATGTTTCAATTAGATAAAAGAGAAGGTAAATTTGGGAAGTTCATGGTATGAGAATGGATGATGTTTTTTGATATAATCTTACATTATGTTTTAGTATAAAAAGGTAAGGTTTATAAGTATGTAGATGATTGATAATATTATGGCACGAATGATGTATGTTTTAGCTTAAAGAATGGTTGATTGGGTTGTACATATATGCTTGATTCCTTGTTTGTAGGGTGACCCATAATGGGGTGGCAAGTTGGCTTAAACCAAGCCTGCATAGTGCGACACGGTCAAAAGCCACGGGCGTGCTTTGTGGTCGTGTTTGTTTGTCAGTAACCTCTTAAAAATCACACGGCTTTGACACACAGGCGTGTCATATAGCCGTGGGCATAAGTCAGTAGCTAGCTAAGTATCACACGGCCATAGCACACGGGCATGTCTATTGGCCCTCGGTGAAAGTCAGTATGGTGACCCTGTTTTGGCACGGCTGGTTCACATGGGTGTGTCTGATACTCGTGTAAGACACACGGCCTGGTCACACGGGCATGTGACTTTAATAGAATAGAAAAATTTCCTAAGTGTTGAAAGTTGTGAACATGTTCGGTTTAGTCCCAACCTCTTCCCAATGCATGTTTAAGGTTTCATTGACCTAATAAAGGGACTTATGTTGATGTTAGATTATGATGCTATGATGTTTGTGAAATGAATACGAAGTGTTTTGATATGTTTTGTGATGCCGCTTAATCCTAGTCCGGCAATGGATACGGGTTAGGGTGTTACAGTCAATCTGAGAGAGTGATTCAAATTCTCAAAAATTTGCTTCGTTATTGTGTTTTAGAGTTCAAAGGTAGTTGAAAGAAATACCTACTGTTGGTCGAATTTTCTTATAACAACATTTATCAGTCGAGTATAAAGATGGCACCGTATGAAACATTGTATGGCCATAAATGCCAAACTCCACTGTATTGGACCGAGCTTAATAAGAAACACATTCACGGGGTTGATTTGGTCAGAGAAATCAAAGAAAAGGTGAAAGTAATTCCTGATTGTTTGAAAACAGCTTCGGATCGACAAAAATCGTACACGGATTTGAAATGAAAGGATATTTAATTTCCAGTTGGTGATAAAGTGTTTCTGAAAGTACCACCGTGGAAGAAAATTCTTAGATTTGGCCACAAAGGCAAGTTGATTCCGTGGTTCATTGGGCAGTATGAGATCATTGAAAGAATAGGGCTAGTGGCATATCGATTAGCTTTGCCGTTAGAATTGGAAAGGATTCACAATGTGTTTCATGTATCGATGCTGCGTCGTTATCGATCAGATCCTTCACACATAATTTCACTAACAGAGATTGAGATTCGACCTGATATGACTTATGGTGAAGAACCGATCAAGATTTTATCTCGGGAAGTTAAACAGTTGAGAAATAAAAGCATAGCTCTAGGGAAATTTTTATGGCAAAGACATGGGACCGAAGAGGCTACGTGGGAACCTGAGAAAGCTATGACAAAATAGTACCCTAACCTCTTTTCTGGTAAGATTTTCGACGATGAAAATCCCTAAGGCAGAGAGTTGTAATAGCCCGTTTTTGGGTCAAATCAAAACAGTGGTTTCGGGACCACAAATCTAAAGTAGAAATATTTATTTTGTTATTATTCTAAGGTCTACAGTATAATTGAATGATTGTGTGAAAATTTTGTTAAGAATTTTATCGATTGAGTGTCCAATTCAAATAGAAGGACTGAATTGCAATAGGTGCAAAACTTGAGTTCTCTATGTTAAAAGTGTCTAATTGCTATGAATCCTTAAATTAGAGGTCCTTGAATGGTAATTAGACCATTATACTGTCGTGTGGACAAAAATGGACACGGTTAGGTAAAATTTTGAAGTTTTTCATTAAGGGCATTTTAGTCATTTGGTAAATAAATACAAAATTTAACAAATACAAGATGTCATCCTCTTCAAATTAGTCTCGAATGGCCAAATTTCACAAGAAGAAGACATAGCTAGGGTTTTGGCCACTTTCAAGCTCAATTGTAAGTCCGTTCTTGTCCCATGTTTAACGATTTTTATATTTTTGAGATCGTTATAACTTGATTTAGCTATTTCAAGGACTAATTTGAAAGAAAGGTGAAGTTTAAAATTTTACTCATGTTAAACGTGTATGTATTTTGATGTTTGATGGTAGAAAATGCATGTTTGTTGTTTGTTAAACGACTTTTGTAATGTGGTTTTCAGTAAAAACGACAAATAAGGACTTATTTGTAAAAGTCTATAAAATAAGTAGAAAAATGTGAATAAATGAAAATGTGGGTTGTCATGAGCATGAAAAAGGTTTGGCTAAGCTTGGTTTGTGAGGAAATTGAAAGAAATTCATTTTACGAGCATAGGGACTAAATTGTAAAAATGTTAAAAGGTTAGGGGCAAAATGTAATTCTTTCTATAGTGTGTTTTTGGGCTAAATTGAATAATGTGATGATTAAAGAATTTAAATTTGATATTATAGATCAAGAAAAATGAAGTTTGAGTTTAGACCAGGGAAAAAATAAGGTTGTGGACTAAATCGAACTAATAGCCATTTTTGTTATTAAGGTAAGTTCGTATGTTAAATAAGCTTTAATATAATTGTATTTAAATGCTTTAATATTGCATGAACTGTATGATTGATTGTGTGGACGAGTTTAACTTTACGGATGAGTTCGATGACGGTTCGATAAGCAAGAAATCTCGTTTGAACCTGAGGAATAGATTAGAATACAAGTGACATGTCACTAGGGTTACCATGTGTTATGTGATTATGTGATTCAGGTGCATGTCTCGTACATCCTACCTGTGGTTGATTATACTAGCATATGTTGCGGTTACTTGACAGCTTGTGTAAGCAGCATCGAGTAGTTACGTCTTGACTAATAGCTTGTGTGAGCAGGCCTGTTGATTAGCTCGAGAGCCAGCAATTATGCGACATGAGATTGAGGTAGCATTGACTACATATGTGGCACTTAGTGTGCAAGATTCCCAAGTATCTAACATTATTATTCCGCATGGTTCACGTATATGTCAAAGATGAAAGTAAGTGTGAATTTGTTACGAGATGGTACAGGTATGTACTCAAAGCTTATGATTATAAATTCGTGAAATGACGTTTTCAAGGTAAGTTGTGATGAAAGTGAATTATGATCATGAGATTATGGTAAATTATGGTATCTTATGTTATTTTACTTTCATGATTAATGTATAGTAAGGTTGTTTCTTTCTTTATACGATCTTACTAAGCTATATAGCTTACTCTGTTTTATTTTCAATGTTTTATAGTGTCACCAAGCTAGCTCGGGATTGGATATCGTCGGAAATCGCATCACACTATCAAATTGTCCTTTAGGTACCGATGATTTTAAAACATTTTGAGAGTATGGCAAGTATAGGGACTTGGTCATTTTGTTATATGTGTCATTTGATTTGGCCAAATGTATTGGCTTATATTTGTTTAAAGTGATTTGGTATTTAGCCATGTAATTAGCTTATTTTGGCTCAACCCATTTATATAAGTATATGTATTAATGCCTTTTTTTTCTTTTTTTTTTGTTTGTGTGTTTGTAATGGGTTGCTATGTGTTTATTATGGTTAAATGATGGTATGGGTCCTTTGGTGTGCTAGGAAATGTAAGTAGAATTATGCATGATGAAAGTATTCATGTTGATACTTGTGAATGTGAGTTTGGTATGAATTGATTTGGAAAATTATGCTATAGTAAACATGTTAAGTATTGGTAATGAATAATATGGTTTAGCCTTGGTTATGGATGTTTTGGGTGCTTAAACATGCCATGGATTTAGGCCATTGAACTTGTGTGTATGTAGGTGTAAATAAGGGTGACAAGTGGCTTGGTAGATAGCCTTTATTTTGTCCATACAGGTAGACACACGGACGTGCGTCTAGACCGTGTGTGACACACGATCTGCCCCATGGGCATATGTTCTGGCCGTGTGTCCCTTGCAACTTAATTTTGAGAAATAGAATGCTGAGCACACAGGCAAAGACACAGGCGTGTATCCTGACCGTGTAAAGTCTGCACCTATTTTATGAAAATATAATTTACCACACGGCATGGCACACTGGCGTGTGACTTGGCCTTTTGACATTAATTTGTTCATGCATTGCAAAATATAGAGTTACACAGGTTAGGGACATGGGCGTGTGTGACCACACGGCCTGCCCACACGGGCATGTCCCAAGTCACACGGGCGTGTGACCCCTGTTCATAGCAAAAATTTTCTAAGTTTTGTAAAAATTTCCTAAGTGCTCGATTTAGTCTCGAACCACTTCCAAAGCATGTCTCGGGCGTCGTAGGCTTGTATTGGGACTTTATAATTGAATGCGAATGGTTTTAATTTGGATGAAAATTTATGACTTGGAATTGTATGTTTGCTCGCTTTGTAATTTCGGTAATGCCTCGTATCCTATTCTGGCATTGAATACAGATAAGGGGTGTTACAGTACTGCTAATGATTTTCTTGAAGAGTTATTGGGTTTGCCACTGGAACATGAAGTTGAGTTTGGAATTGAGCTCTACCCTGGTACTGCATAGGTGTCCATTGCATCCTATCGCATGGCACCAAAAGAGCTCAAAGAGTTAATGATTCAATTGCAAGAGCTACTTGATAGAGGGTTTATTCAACTGAGTGTATCTCTGTAGAGTGCACTAGTTTTGTTTGTGAAGAAGAAGGATGATACAATAAGAATGTGTATTAACTATAGGTAGTTGCACAAGTTGACTATTATGGATAAGTATCTTTTGCCTCATATTGATGACTTGTTTGATTAATTTTGAAGTGCAATGGTGTTTTCGAAGATTGATCTTAGATCTAGGTTTTATCGATTGAAGGTGAAGGAATCTGATGTGTTGAAAACTGCTTTTAGGATCGGTATGGGTAGTATGAGTTTTTGGTCGTGTTGTTTGGTTTAACTAATGCCCCCACTACGTTATTGATTTGATGAACCGAGTATTCCATTCATACTTTTATCAATTTGTGGTTGTTTTTATAATGATATTTTGGTGTATTCTCGTTCTAAGGAGGATCACGACGAACATTTAAGGGTTGTTTTGCAGATTCTGTGAGATAAGCAGTTGTATGCGAAATTAAGTAAGCTTGAATTTTGGCTTAAAGAAGCAGTGCTTTTAGGTTATATAGTATTGACAGAGGGGATTCTGTAGATCTAAAGAATATAGAGGGGATATTAGAGTGGAATCGCCTAAGAGCGTTACCGTAGTTAGGAGTTTCTTGGGTTTGGCTGGATATTATCATAGATTCGAAAGGTTTTCTCTTATTGTTGCACCCTTAACGAAACTACTTCAAAAAGATGTGGTGTTTGAATAGATTGATGTTAGGTAGAAGAGTTTTGATCAGCTTAAGGCAGTTTTGACTAAAACACCTATGTTGGTTCAACCGGAACATAGAAAAGGTTTTATGGTTTATAGTAATGTCTCATATACGGGTCTTGGATGTGTGTTGATGCGATAGGGTAAAGTTGTGGCTTATACTTCGAGATAGTTGAAGATGCATGATCGTAATTATCCTACTAATGGTTTGGAACTAACTATTGTGGTTTTTGCACTTAAGATTTGGAATTATTATTTGTATGGAGAGAAGTGTGTTATCTATATGGATCATAAGAGCCTTAAATACCTCCTCGCCCAAAAGGAGTAGAATTTAAGGAAAAGGCATTGGATTAAGTTGTTAAAGGATTATGATTGTGTGATAGAGTATCATCCTGGAAAGGTAAATATTGTTGCTGATGCTTTGAGTAGAAAGTCGATGACAAATTTAAGAGCTATGTTTATACGTTTAAGTTTGGCTAGTGATGGTGGTTTGTTAGTAGAACTTCAAGTGAGGCCAACTTTGTCACAACAGATTAAGGAGAAGCAGCCTTTAGATAAAGAATTATTAAAGAGGATTCGTTAGGTTGAGCAAGGTATTAAGGGAGATTTTGATGTTGATAGTGATGTAATATTTAACTTTAGAGGTAGGCTGTGTGTGTCACATGATGTGGAGTTAAGGCAAGTAATTCTTACCGAGTACTATAGTATCTCTTACGCTATGCATCTCAGTAGTAGTAAGATGCATCATGATCTTCGAGAGATTTATTGGTGGCCTAGTTTGAAGTGTGATGTTATAGATTTTTTAACTCAGTATTTGGTTTATCAGAAGGTTAAAGCAGAGCACTAGTTTCCTTTAGGTTTGTTGCAACCAATTACTATTCCTAAATGGAAGTGGGAAAGGATCACTATGGATTTTGTTTTGAGTTTACCTTTGACTCCTCGAAGAAGGATTCCATATGGGTTATAGTTGATCAGTTTTCCAAGAGTGCATATTTCTTTTCTATGCGTACTAATTATTCTTTGCAAAAGTTGGAAGAGTTGTACATTGATGAAATTGTTTGTCTTCATGGGATTCTAGTTTCAATTATTTCTTATAGAGATTAGCAGTTTACTTGGAGGTTTTGGAAGAGTTTGCAAGAAGCTTTGGAATCAAAGCTTAGTTTTAGTACGGCTTACCATCCCCAAATAGGTGATCAGCCTGAAAGGGTAATTCAAGTCTTAAAAGATAAGTGGTAGTTGGGAGCAATATTTTCCATTGGCAGAATTTGCTTACAACAATAGTTATCAAGTAAGTATTCGTATGGCACCTTTTGAAGCATTGTATGGAAAGAAGTGTAGAACTCCTTTGTGTTGGATAGAATTGGATGAGAAGCGAGTTGTTAGATCGAATTTAGTTTGTGAGACTAAAAAGAAGGTAAATTTGATTTGTGAAAGGTTGAAAGTAGCGTCTGATAGGCAGAAATCTTAATACGGATTTGAAACGTTGAGATATTGAGTTTCAAGTTAGTGGTAAGGTATTCTTGAAAGTTTTGCCTTGGAAGAAGGTTTTGAGGTTTGGTAGGAAGGGTAAATTGAGCCCAAGGTATATTGGAAGTTATGCAGTTGTTGAGAGGATTGATTTGGTATCTTATCATCTCAAGTTACTGCTAGAACTTGAACGAATTCACGATGTTTTTCATGTTTCGATGTTGTGGAAGTGTCATTCAGATCCTCGCATATTGTGCCGGTTGAGGAAATTGATGTTTGAGATGATCTTACTTATGAGGATGAACTAGTTGAAATTGTAGCTTGTGAAGTGAAGGTTTTGTGTACTAAGAGAGTTCTGTTGCTTAAGGTTTTGTTGTAACAACCCGTTTTCAATGAAATCAGAACAATAGTTTTGGGACCATAAATTCGACGAGTAAGTTATTATTTTATTATTATTATTAATGTCTCTGGGAATATATTTAGTTCATATTAAAATATCGTTAAGAAATTTTAATGTTTAAGTAGTTAATTAAATGAAAAGGGCTAAATTATGAAAGGGTAAAAGTTGAGTTCTTTTAGAAGGGTCAAATGACTATGAAACTTTAAAATAAAAGACTTGAATGGTAAATAGACCAATTGAGATGTTAGTGGATGTGCATGCCATGGTTTTATTGAAATTTTAATGAATTTGAAAGGCTAATATATTAATTAGGTAATTAAACTTAAAACTAAAACAAAATAACAACGTGTCATCTTTTATTTTTGCCGTCCCTAGACCAACCCTAAGGAAGAAAAACATCCATGGATGAATGCTTCATTCATTCAAGCTTTGTTGAGTGCATGTGAGTTTTCACGCCCCGTTTTTAATGATTTTTATATTTTCAAGATCGTTTTAGCTTAATCTAACTAGCCCGTGTGTCAATTTGTAAAACTGTTAAAATTTGAGGGACTTTCTATGGATGTTTTTGAATGATTTTTGATGTTAAATGGTATATTATGAATCTTTGTTGAAAAATAAACAAGTTTTACAAAGTGGTTTTTGATGAAATTTGGAACTAGGGATTAATTTGTTAAAGGTATAAAATCCAGGGTTTTATTATGAAATGATGATAAATATGAGTTGTTTCAAGGTCCCTTGTATGTTTGATTAACATGGATTTAGATTAAAATGTTTGCATTTTAAGTTGTAAGCTTAAGGACTAAACTGTGAAAAAGTTAAAATGTTAGGGGCAAAATAGTAATTCTGCATAAATATGAAATGTAGACTAAATTGAATACTAGAAGTATCAAATTGATTGAAATTGTCTATTTAGATCAAGATAAACCACATATGGACCTAGATCGAGGCAAAGCAAAAGCTTTGGATTAGCTCGATTTAACCTTCATGCCCCTAGTTGTCGAGGTAAGTTCGTATGAATGGTTATCATATTAATGCTATTTAAATTGTATGTTGTTATGTTATTTATCATGTTAATTGAACGATGTATAAACAAATCAATGCTATGCGGCGGTTGAACCTTAGGAATTCGTAGGATGCAAATGACATGTCATTAGGGATTTCATGTTTCAGGTGTTGGTCTTGAATGTCCTACCGATGGCTGAGGTCCTACATTTATTGCAGATACTCCACAACTTATGTGAGCAGCATCATGTAACTTGCATTTTGACCCACAACTCGTGTGAGCAATGATGTAAAGGAAAGGTTATGGTTATATGTTAAGGCACACTTTGTGTAAGCTTTCTTGAGTACCCGGTGAAATTCTAGATGGTTCAATAGGCAAGAAAAGGGATTGAAAAGATAAGTATTCAAATGGAATCAAGCATGATCTTATAGAAAGAATACATGAACTAATTGATGTATTTCATATGGAAAATAACTTCTGTTATGGTTGATTCATTTGAGATAGGTGCAAGTGTGCTAACTTGTGTATTGATAATGATGTATAGGCTTGTACCAAGCTTGTGGTTTGGTTATATTATGCTTATACTTTATGTTATGTAAATGAAATGGTAAGTTATGTTTTCTTTTCTGCGAACTTACTAAGCATCAAGTGCTTACGTAGTTTATTTCCTATGTTTCATAGATTATCGAAAGCTCAATTGGTTTGGAAGCTCGTCGGAGATCTATCACACTATCCAGCATAAATATCAATAGTTTTTTTAATATTTTGGCTAAGGTTATAATGGCATGTATAGGTTGAATTGTAATGACATTTTGTTGAATGTTTAGTTGGTGGACTGGCATGTATAAGTTGTGTAACTTAACTTTGTTGGTACCATTCAATGCCTCATATGGCTATCTTATGATGCATGTTTTGAATGGCTCATATGGATGTTTTGAATGGCTCATATGGTATGTTTTGAATTATTAAGATAGTAGTCAAGTTTGTGGCATGATTTGGTAAGTTTTTGAACTAGAATTTGATGATTGAAATTTGGTAAAATTGACATGTTTAGGTAAGTGTTGATAAATGCATTTAAGGTGCCTTAAATGACATATTGGTTATTTGATTTAGGAATCTTGAAATGGCAACTATATGTATGTTTTGATAGGGTTTTGGTGCCTAGGATATGTGCACAAAAGACCTAAAATTTTATGCATGAAATGGTATTGGGAATGGCTTGATTTTAGGCAAATTTAGGTCCACATAGCCTGAGACACGGGTGTTTGACTCAGCCGTGTGGGGCATACAGCTTGGAGACATGGCCGTGTGTCATCTAAGAGTTCCTTTGTATTTAAGTCAGTGAGTTACACGGCCTAGCATGCGGTCTGGCACACGGGCGTGTAGGGCAAGTCAGAAAGTTACACAGCCTGGCTGACGGGCATGTGACACGGCCGTGTGTCCTTAGTTCAAAGGTTACACTGCCTTAGACACGAGCGTGTATCTCAACTATGTAAGGCACATGGCCGTGTGACCCCTGTTTCTAAATTTTGGTGACTTTTTCCTAAACTTTCCAAATGACTTCAATTTGGTCCCAAATCGTTTCTAAGGTATTTTTAGGACCTCGAGGGCTCGATTTAAGAATGATATGTATGTGTATAATTGGTTTATGATATTTTTATGGTATTGAGTGAAATTAAGTTTAAATGTTTTGACTGTATGGTAATACTCCATAACCCTAATCCAGCAAGGGATACGAGTTAATGGTGTTACATTTGTGGTGTAGCCATAAGATTGAAGAGGCTATTTGGGAAGATGAAGAGGTGATGAGGCAACAATATCCTTATTTGTTCAATTCAGGTAATTTCGAGGATGAAATTCTTTTTAGAAGGTGAGAATTGTAACACCCCAAAATAGCGCTTAGGAGTTTTAAGGGTATTTTAGAAATTTTAGCCTTAGAGTGTTTAGAATTTTACGACATGGTATATTAATAATGTTTTCGATTATGGTTTCTAAAAAATCAAATCAATTTTTGAAAGAGTGTTTGGAAACCTTTAATTTTAGAAAAAGGACTGATTTGTAACAAAGACAAAATTGTGAGCATTTATGTTATAGTTTTACCAATTTTTAAAATTGAACCTAATATCATCCCCACCTTCAAAATATCACGTTAGTTTTCTTCCCAAAACATTGATTGTCGTCCTTTGCTCCCTAGGCTCCTCCTTTACACTTTTGTTCATAAAACCTTGATTCCATTGTTTTTCTTCATCTTCATAGCATAACACCTTCATAATTCTTCAAGGAAACAACAGAAAACTCCATAGAATCCATTATCTTATTTACATGAGAGTTTTCTGAGTTTTTGGCAAATCTCTATTTTTCTTCCACCAAAGGAAACCATTCATCTACCCATTAGTTTTTAATGTTAATTAGTATTTAAAACTAAATTATTAGCTATTAAATTGCATGTTTTGATTAAAAGCCGAAAATAAAGTCGCTAATGGTGAATTTTTGGATTTTGAGTAACAACATGGTTTCAAAGTGTTTTTCAATTAGTTTTGACATGATTAAGAGGTTTCTAAACTTGTTTTGGAGTTTTGATAAAGTTTTCTTAAGTTTTAATGAATTTTCAAAAAAATAGCCATAATAAATGTTTAAAAAGTCGATACCATGAATTGATTATTTTATTATAGCTTAAAGGTTGGGAATTAGTCGTAGGTGAATTATAAGATGAACATAAATAGTTTTCGGTGGAAAGACTATTTGAATTTAAAGCTTGTTATGTTAAAGGTTTCAATTACATGAGAACTTAGTTTAGGCTTATGTTTTTTATTGCTTGTGGTGAGTTCTTGGCTGATTTTTGAATGTATTGGTGTGTGAATTTGTTGTGTTGAAGTTCCAGATTCGCTAGGACCATCTACGAGCTAGGAAAGTATAGTTTGAGCTTTCAACATTTCGACGAAAGCGTATTGGTAAGTGTTTGGATTCATTGCTCGTAGACATAAGTCATGTGTTATTTGGGAATTTAGTAGTAGCCTAAACCCCTACTCTAAATCCCAAGTGTAAGCTTTCCCATACCTATTTTTATCTTGTGAATTATGTGCTTATGTGAATATGAATATGTGAATTAGGATGAGATGCTATAAGATGTGATATGTAGTTGCGATAACTATTATGAAAATGCAAATGTGTACATATTATGTATATGTTAAATGTTAGTGACAGTATTTTACTAAAAATGAAAATATACAATGATAGTGCACGGATAATCTATAAGTGATATTTGTTTGTTTCGGATATTTTGGTCTTGTGATCTTGAAACCGTTGGATATAGTTGGCATGCCATAGAATTATGAGTACTCAGCTATATGTATAGTAATTTTGGGCATTAAAGCCTCGAGACATGTTGGAAAGATAAAAGAATGTGAGCTAAGCTCTATTCAATGGGACATGTGAGGAGAAATAAGGAAAGTGTTAGCTATATGATTAATTTATGGGATATGTTTGACTTTATGAGTCATTTGGTGTGATTGGAGATCCTTGTATCCGATGGGTGGTAGTGCCCACTTTATGTTTCATACCTCAAGTGTCAATTTATCGTTATACGTGATTGTGTGAAGTATGATATATGATAAATGAAATAAGAGTTATGTGATATATGCTTGAATGAGTATGTAAATGTTATGTAAATAAACTAATAAATAATGCATGAAGAGGTATTATGACACTAGACATAAGAATATTGTAATTGTATATATACATGGTTATTTTGTGGATGCATGATGACATGTTTGCATAGTGATTATTCTATTCACCCATTCTTTTCAACATATGTAGATTAGTGACGTTTTGGTGTAGGCAGTATGGTTATTCGAGGGAGTGATCCACGGAAGACTTGTTAGTATTTCATAGGTGTTTATTATTTATTTATTTATGTTTTGGGGAATAAGACAATGTGGTAGACTTGTTTATAGTCATATTTGTAACACCCCAAATTTTGGGCTTAAAAGTTTTAAGTTTTGTGCTTTGGGTCAGAGAGAAGGGTGTGCTATTGAGTATTGTTTTTGTGTTACATTGACAGAATGGGCCTGTTAGTCTGGTGGTTTTGTTGTGTGTTAATTTATCTCTGGGTTTTGGGTTCGAGTCCTTGTGAGTGCGTTCTGAGTAACATATATTTTTATATTGTTAAATAGTGGATTTGTGTTATGTTTAAAAATAAGTATTAGTCTTATTTTTATTATTTATTTTAGTTATTTATTTTTATTTTTATTGGGAATCACGTTCTCCTCTTACCTTTTCTTTTTCTTTTCTTTTTAAAAACGGCGGTGTGTGATTCTTGAAGAGCTTTTGATTTTCTGGTCGCCGAGTCTAGTTTTGGACGTCTCTGATTGCGAATCAAGTGTGGGACTTGAAACTCTTTTATCTTGCATACTATTATTTGATCTAGTAGTTTAGACTACAACATATCTGTACAATGGACTACCGCATTGCACTGTATGACATATATGCTAGCCCTGCTGTGTATTCTTATTTGAGTGGCTTAGACCACATACATGGTGTGTAGGGTTGGATGGACCTTTTGAGGTCCTATATGGTGTGTTTGGTTGGATGAGCTAAAACAGCTCTTTTGGGGTGTGATCCGGGGACGAAAAGGTGTAGTGGTTGGATGGGTGGGCTTTTATTACCTGTCTACATCCATACGCATTTGATTGAGTGTTTTGGGTGTAAGATTATTTGACTATGTTCTGTTTGATCGAATAACACTTCTGATGGAGTGTGAGTGTGACATGATGTGTTGGGATTGATATTTTCTATTGGGACGTTGCGTAACACCCCTTACCCGTATCCCAAGCCGGAATAGGGTTTAAGGCATTACCAGACTTACGTCATAACATTTAAACACATTCGAATAATACATTTTGCATATAATTTAAAACCTTTATCATTCACAATCATATTGTCCCTTACTAGGCTCATCACAACCTTAAAACATGCTCGAAAGAGGTTCAGGACTAAACCGATGACATTTGAAACCTTTTGGAAACTTAGAAAATTTTCATCTCTGCAGGGGTCACACATCTGTGTACCCCGGCCGTGTGTCTCACACGGGCACTAGACACACCCATGTGATCCAGTCATGCTACAACAGAGTATACATACTGACTTTCACCCACGACCAACAGACACGCCTATGTGCTATGGCCGTGTGATACTTAGCTAGCTACTGACTTAAGCCCACGGCCATATGACACGCCCATGTGTCTTAACCGTGCGGTCTTAGGAGGTTACTGCTTTGAATACACGGCCACAAGGAATGCCCGTGTGCCCTGGCCATATGGCACAATGCAGGCTTGGTTTAAGCCAAAATTGCCACCGCTTTTTGGGTCATTCCTACAAGCAACATAAAACAACATTTATACTAGAATTTTCAGCCAATTCCATGCTTAAAACATGCTTTACTATAACTAAATCATCATTATTCAATAACTTATTCAAATCCATACCAAAACTAAGCACAAACATATCATTTGCTAGCCAACTCTCATGGCATAACATATATATATATCAAAACTTAAGTACATAAACATTCTAGCTTATACATGCCACATACCAAGCCCCAAAGTGTAAAAATACCAAAAATCAATAGCAGGATAGTGTGATGCAATCGCCGTTGACTTCCAACCCAGCAAACTTTCGAAACACTACAAAACATAGAAAAATAACACAAAGTAAGCTTCACAACTTAACAAGTTCGTAATTCAAAGAAATAATGCTTATAACTTCAAGTTATAAGCATAAACCATTTAAGTCAATCCAACATGTCTTGGCCTTAGCCTAAAACAACATTAGCTTTTAAATTTTTATTATCACATGAACTAGAAAATTATCATAAAGCATTATGACTTGAGTTTACATTACTTATGTGTATTCGCATATCAAGCACATAGCTAAATATCTTTAAATCATCCAAAAACTTATTCTTTTCCATGCTTTCAATAGCAATTCAAATCTAAGAATTTGCCAATCTTTACCCTTTTCTCATAACCATTAAAACACAATTTAAATGAGTGAAAATAGAGTATATCTCAACTCATTTTGACCCAAAAGCCTAACATGTAATCATCAACCAAATTTATTATTCAATCACTATTCATTCCACAATGATCATGAACTCACCATTTTCATAGATTCAATACTCAATTGAATCTCCGTACATACATGTACCATATTGTACCAATTTCCGTACATACCTGTACCATATTATACCAATTTTCGTAGATACCTGTACCATCTCTTACCAATCTCATACTCAATCACATCTTTCATTTACCCGTTGAATATTCAATGTATCGCACATTAGATGCCATATCCTATACCTTGCATACTAAGTGTCGTTCTGGATGTTTCGCACACTAAGTGCCATCCTCGTTACTTCGCACACTAACTGCCATTCTGGATGTA
Source organism: Gossypium hirsutum (assembly GCF_007990345.1). Taxonomy (NCBI): domain Eukaryota; kingdom Viridiplantae; phylum Streptophyta; class Magnoliopsida; order Malvales; family Malvaceae; genus Gossypium; species Gossypium hirsutum. Next base: position 66,079,600 of record NC_053430.1, read on the forward strand.
TCGCACACTAAGTGCCATCCCCGATACTTAGCACATTAAGTGCCACATATCATTATTCGATGTATTGCTTAACATAGTAATAGTCATGAATATATCATTTGTACAATTTCAACGCATTGAATATTCAAATATAATAATACTTAATGCATACGAACTTACCTCAATCGTCAAAACGTTGAAATGGATCGACTAGTCCAAAACTTTGTTTTTCCCTCGATATAAACTCGTACGAGGGTTAACTTGATCTAATTAATCAAATTCAGCTATTTCAATTCATATTCTATTCATTTTAACTCAATTTCATATTTTGGTAAAATTACTATTTTACCCCTGAAATTTCACACTTTTACAATTTAGTCCTTATCACATAAAATCACAATTTCATGAAATTAAACACAAACCCAAGCTAGCCGAATTTTTCATATATTACTATCAGCCCATATTTTCAATTTATTACACATAGTAACCACTAAATTTCCACATTTCACAATTTAATCCAAAATTGACATTTTTACCAAAATTCACTTTACAACACTTGTACATTTAAGAACAATGATTTATTTTCCAGCATCAACTAACAAAATACTCATGCATTCAACAATGGCAACATTCAAGTACCTTAACAGTTTTGAAATCGGAGATACGGGCTAGCTAGAACACAAAGCAACGATCCCAAAAACGTAAAAAATATTAAAAATGGGAATAAAAAACCATACCATGCAATCCAATTTCCATGGCCGAATGTAAAAGCTTCCATGGCTGCCATTCTTTCTCAGTTTTCGACTGCCAAAATGATAGTGGAAGATGATACATAATTTTTTTTATTTGTTTTAACATTAATATCCAATTTATTATTTTAACCTTTTAATTTAAAACAAATTTCAAGAATACCAACTCCCATAAATGTCCACTAACACTTAAATGGTATAATTACAACATAAGTGCCTCCACTTTAATAAATCATAGCTATTAGACACCTTAACTAATAGCACACAAGTTTTACACTTTACGCGATTTAGTCCTTTTTGCTTAATTAACTATCGAAACGATAAAATTTTTCAACGAAACTTTAATACCATCTTATTGCCACTCCGTAAATATTTATTAAAATATTTACGACTCAGTTTATAGAAACGAGGTCTCCGATACCTCATTTTCTAAACCCACTTAACCTTATGGTCATACCACTTGAACTTAATAAACCGTTTATAAAACAAAAAAAATCACAATATCAAAAAAATTTTTAAAATCACAATTAACTCGTAAATATTAAATATAATATTTACAAACCTACTTGTCAGATTTGGTGGCCTCGAAACTACTATTTCAATTAACCCTAAAAACGGGTTGTTACACGTTGAATCTAGTTCACTTTATGGTTCTGCATATATCTGTGGCCTGTTTCATTTCTGAAATGTATTTCTGTAAACCTGTTGTTATTCGTTTTGGAACTCATACTGAGCTCATGTAGCTCACCCCATTAGTGTTTCCTCTTTTAGGTACCTTTCTGAATTCCTACGTTGGACTCGGTATGCGGAGGTCTAGAAAAGTCACAGTTAAAAAAAAATCAACAATTCTTCTTTTCAGTCTCCATTTTATTATACAGTTTTGAACTGTAAAGATTATAAAAACTGTAGTACAAGTTCAATTTTTGGGCTTTCTCGTAATCTTACTTTGTGCATTAACTAAACTTAACTTTAATATTTCTGTTTGAAATCTAAAGGATTAAATGTTTTTGGTTCGTAAGGAAATAAATATTTTTGGAAATGGAATTTAGGATGACTTGTTTTGTAAATTTTTTCTCACGATCACTTTGGTGATCAATGTAGCCTCCAAGATTCGGTCTAACCTTCTAGGCCAGGTTTCGGGCGCTACAATGTTAGTTCTGAACATTCTGTTGGTTATTGCTTTTGTTTAAGAAGTTTATGAGTTACAAATATACTTAGGTTTATGAACATTGATGATGGCATGATGTTTCTTCATTGGACATGTGGCCTAATAGTGCTAGGACTTATGTGATAGGACTTATGTGAGAAAATTTAGTTGATAGGACTTATGTGAGAAAATTTAGAAATGTGCTAGGCAAATGCAAGTGGCCTAATAGTGCATGTAATCAAAGGGGTGGACTTGCATGTCAATTTCCCCCATTTAAGTACTAGTGGCCGGCCATGACAAGGGATGATGGGCAAAACATGTCATGAAACATGTTGTGTTAATGGAAAAATAAAATAAGAAGCATGGGCAAAACATGTCATGAAACATGTTGTGTTAATGGAAGAATAAAATAAGAAGCATGGGCAATAAACTAATGAGAAATTGAAGGAAGAAAACAAAGAGAAAAAAATGTGTTCATCATTCTCATGCATGACCAAAAAAAAAAGAAGAGAAAAGCTCTCATGTTGTTCTTGGCCGAATAGGAGAAAGAAAAAGAAGGAAAAAGAGCTTTGAGGAAATCGGCTATGGTGGTTTGATAGACTAAGGTATGTTTGATGATGTTCCATGAGATGCATGCATGTTTTAGTAGTTAGCTTGAGTTCTAAATAGCCCATGGTTCAAATCTTTTCTATGTCATGGAGATGATATTCGGCCAAGGTAGATTGGTGTTGATATCATTTGCATGCTAAAAGTGAAGCTTTGTAATGGTGCATGTGATGGTGGATTGATGATGCCACCCGAGACCGTCGCCGGAGTCGAACACGAGGTGTTAACAGACTTCAAACCACTTAAAAAAAACTTCCCAGACAAGCTGCCAATCTGCGTACTAGTCACTTTAAAAATCATATCTTGAGTTCGGAAACTCCAAATCCAGTTCCGTAAATTTTCCCCGAAACTAGACTCATATGCCCATCTACATATTTTTTTCTAGGATTTTTGGTTGGGCCAATTAGTACAGTTTATTAGTAAAAGTCTCCCATGTTACAGGGATCGACTACACTGACCTTTGAGCATTACGACTTGGATATCTCCCTGTACAGGGCATCAATACTGATGTCGTTTGTTTATATAGAAACTAGACTCAGAGAGGAATCTATACATATATGGAATGACTCCTAATTATCTCTGGTTAATTTATAATGAATTTCCAAAGTCGAAAGAGGGAATCTAGAAACCGTTCTGGCCCTGTCTCACGAGAACCTGAATATCTCTTAACATACTGTCCATATGATCGTTTCATTACTTTCCTATGAAAATAGATTCATCAAGGTTCGTTTACATAATTTATTCACTATTTAATTCCATTCCTACTATTTTAGTGATTTTCCAAATCTACATCACTGCTGCTGTCAGCATCTGCCTTTAAGGTAGAATTTACCTATTTCATAGTTTCCATGATTCAACTAGCCCTTTTAGCATAAATAGCACAATTTATGATAGTGATTAACCATTCCCATGGCCAATCCTTGTTAAGCATATCCACACCTCTCAATAACCATATCCATACCAAATGATTATAACATTATACTCAAACATATATAAGCCATTTTCGCATGGCTAACCAAAATTATACAAGTCCAAAGGGTCCATGACCCACAACAAATGGGTAGTCCTATACATGCCATTTCAAAGTTCAACCAAATTTGTACCAAAAAGGGGGGGGGCTTTGATAGTGTGGGCGACTTCGACTTCAAAATCCCGAGTCCGATAGCTGGAGAACCAAAATCTATAAAACAGAGAATCAAGGAGACGGAGTAAGCAATTTATGCTTAGTAAGTTTTGAGCAAGGGATTCCAGCACAACAAAAGTATAGCATTCATGTAGCTAAACGGATAATTTCATATGCACAAATTTTCAATATCATACTTACTTCACATTACCAACCCTTTTATTCATACACAAAGATCAACTTAGCCAAAGGCCGGTAGCTCATTTATCAACTGAGCGAATACTTATTTGTAAGGGCTCAACTAATTCAAAGCACATACGAAACATACCTCAATGTTGGGATGTTTCAAGCGTATTAACTGAAATTTTACAGCAAGATCATTCATTCCCAAATCACGTACCTTCGGAATTTAACCGGATATAGCTACTCGTTCAAATGCCTTCGGGACATAGCCCGGTTATAGTAACTCGCACAAATGCCTTCGGGACTTAACCCGGATTTAGTAACTCGCACAAATGCCTTCGGGCTTAGCCCGGAATTAGTATCTCGCACAAATGCCTTCGGATCTTAGTCCGGATATGGTCACTTAGCACAAAGCCTTCGGGACTTAGCCCGGACATCATTCAAATAACCATGCACATTTAACAATAAATCATGGCACATTCGTATTTCATTTTCTTTAGCAAAACTCAAACACAAGACACTTATCATTCTTGCAATTTCGGCTCAATAGCCACACACAAAGAGCATGATTTTGATTTGCTTAATACATGACCTAATCAAATCATAATTTAAGCTCTATTACTCAAGAACTTACCTCGGATGTTGTCGAACGATTCCGATAGCTATTCGACCACTTTTTCCTTCCCTTTATCGGATTTAGTTCCCCTTTGCTCTTGAGCTTAATTAAACAAATAAATTGATTTAATCATTTGAGCATCGAAAAGAGGAACACAAGGCACTTAGCCCATATTTATACATTAGACATTATAGTCACATATGTACGGAATCATGAATCAAACTCAACATTTTAGCTAATTTTTCCCCATTGGCCGAATTTTCTAAGCCAAGACAAAAGCATCAATTTGCTTGCCTCTAACCGAATACATGCAACACCAATCTCCTTCCTATGGCTGAATATGCATGTCTATGTTGGGGCCGATTGCAACACTTAGTACATTCTACAAGTATGGTCACTTGTATTGACTAAAACCATTTTGTTTCAAGTTCAAAACTTGGCTAATACACACATATATACACTAGTAAAGCATCCTCTCCCTTTCCATCAATTTAACACATGCATTACTCATTAATATACAAAAATTATATTCGGCCTTAGCACACAACTTGCTAGCCGATTCTTCTCCATCTAGCAACCAATGCACATATGTTCTCACTCAAAAATGCTAAAAAGAAGATTCAAGAATCATCAATCCACCATCACATGCATCATTAACAAGCTTCATATTTAGCATGCAATGGCATTAACACAAAATCCACCTAGGCCGAATATCATCCCCATGACATAGCAAAGATTTGAACCATGGGCTAAATAGAACTCAAGCTAGCAACTAAAAACATGCATGAATCTCATGGCACAACCTCAAACATACCTTAATCTAGATACAAGTATGGCCAAACCTCCTCCTAATCCTCTTCCAAACCCAACATGAAGCAAGAACTCCTTCCTCCTTCCTTAGAATTTTCGGCCAAAAGATGATGAAAAAGGATGAACAAAATTTTTCTTTTCTTTTCTTTAACTCACGGCAATGGGGGGCATGGATGAGACCATTCTTTTTTTTTTTTTCATCACTCCTCCCTTTCATTATTTAATTACCATGCTCATTATTTTATTGCTTCCTCCCATGATGCACCAACACAACATGTCTATGACATGTCTTGCCCATCACACTTGGTCTACCATGCTTGTCATGGCCGGCCACTACTAATAGAGGGGGGAAATTGACATGCAAGTCCCCCCTTTTTCAACATGCACTAATAGGTCCTTATGTTTTGATCTATCACATTTCAAAAATGTCGCACATAAGTCCTATTGACTAAATTCACATGCCATTAACTAAATCGAAGCTTAAAAATTTTCACACATGCACATGTACATATAATGAGCATCAGTTATGACGGTTAATTATTTTTATGACTCGGTTTAGTGGTCCCAAAACCACTTCCCGACTAGGGTCAATTTTGGGTTGTCACAACTCTCCCCCACTTAAGAAATTTTCGTCCCCGAAAATCTTACCGGTAAATAGGTTTGGGTATCGTTCTTTCATCGAGCTCTCAGTTTCCCAAGTAGCTTCCTCGATCCCGTGTTTGAGCCATAACACCTTAACTAACGGAACCCTTTTGTTTCGCAACTCTTTCACTTCACGAGCTAGGATACGAATCGGTTCTTCTTCATAACTCAAGTTAGATTGAATTTCAACTTCTGAGGGATTAATCACATGTAACGGATCGGATCTATAACGTCGAAGCATCGAAACATGAAAGACATCGTGAATCTTTTCAAGTTCAGGGGGCAAAATCAATCTATACGCAACCGGACCAACTCGTTCGGAGATTTCGTATGGCCCAATGAATCTCGGGCTCAACTTGCCCTTACGGCCAAATCTGAGTACCTTTTTCCAAGGCGAAACTTTAAGAAACACTTTATCTCCCACCTGATATTCAGTGTCTTTTCGTTTCAAATCTGCATACGATTTTTGACGATCTGTGGCTGCCTTCAGACTTTCACGGATTACCTTTACTTTCTGTTCGGCATCTTTAATCAAATCAACTCCGAAAATTTTACTTTCACCGAGCTCGGTCCAAAACAATGGTGTACGGCATTTACAACTGTACAAAGCCTCGTAAGGTGCCATCTTAATACTTGATTCAAAACTATTGTTGTAAGCGAATTCAATCAAAGGTAAATACCGTTCCCATGAACTACTGAACTCGAGGATGCAACATCTCAACATATCCTCAAGTATCTGAATTATCCGCTCGGATTGACCATCGGTTTGGGGGTGAAAAGCAGTGCTAAAATGCAGCTTGGTACCCAAAGCTTCTTGCAATTTCTTCCAAAATCGTGAGGTGAATCTCGGATCTCTATCCGACACGATAGAAATAGGTACCCCGTGTAATCTCACAATCTGACAAACGTACAATTCAGCTAGTTTATCCAATGAAAAATCCGTACGCACGGGGATAAAGTGAGTCGACTTAGTCAGTCTATCGACAACAACCCAAATCGCATCTTTCTTACTTGCTGACATGGCAGTCCGGACACAAAGTCCATTGTGACTCGATCCCATTTCACTCGGGTATCATGATCGGCTGAAGTAATCCTGAAGGCACTTGATGTTCTGCTTTCACTTGTTGATTATCTCAAAC